>NW_025755489.1:0-7693 GCF_021184085.1 Oncorhynchus gorbuscha
CTGTCATGTTTTGTCTTATATTGTCTTGTCATTTTGCTTTTCCTTCTGTTCGTTTTCCCCCTGCTGGTCTTTTTAGGTTCGCTCCCCTTTTTCTCTCTCTCCTCCCTCTCTCTCTTCTCTCTGTCGTTCCGCTCCTGCTCCCAGCTGTTCCTATTCCCCTAATCAATCATTTAGTCTTCCCACACCTGTTCCCTATCTTTTCCCCTGATTAGAGTCCCTATTTCTCCCCTTGTTTTCCGTTTCTGCCCTGTCGGATCCTTGTATATTGTTCACCGTGCTGTGTCTTTGTATCGCCCTGTCGTGTCGTGTTTCCCTCAGATGCTGCGTGGTGAGCAGGTGTCTGAGTCTGCTACGGTCAAGTGCCTTCCCGAGGCAACCTGCAGTTTATTATCGAAGTCTCCAGTCAGTTCTCGTGATTACGAGTGATATTGTTTTTATGCTTTATTTACCGCTCCGATTTGTCTAGGAGTATTGCTATTTCCTTAAACTGGATTAAAGACTCTGTTTTCGCCAAGTCGCTTTTGGGTCCTCATTCACCTGCATAACAGAAGGATCCGACCAAAGAATGGACCCAGCGACTACAGACGCTCGTAACACTGCCGTCGAGATCCAAGGAGCCATGCTCGGCAGACACGAGCAGGAATTGTCTGCTGCTCGTCATGCCATGGAGAACCTGGCCGCTCAGGTTTCCGACCTCTCTGGACAGTTCCAGAGTCTTCGCCTCGTGCCACCTGTTACTTCCTGGTCTGCCGAGCCTCCGGAACCTAGGGTTAATAACCCACCTTGCTACTCCGGGCAGCCCAAGGAGTGCCGCTCCTTTCTCACCCAGTGTGATATTGTGTTCTCTCTCAACCCAACACATACTCTAGAGAGAGAGCTCGGGTTGCTTACGTCATTTCACTCCTTACTGGCCGGGCTCGAGAGTGGGGCACAGCTATCTGGGAGGCAAGGGCTGATTGTTCAAACAATTACCAGAACTTTAAAGAGGAGATGATTCGGGTTTTTGACCGTTCAGTTTTTGGTAGGGAGGCTTCTAGGGCCCTGGCTTCCCTATGCCAAGGTGATCGATCCATAACGGACTACTTCTATAGAGTTTCGCACTCTTGCTGCCTCTAGTGACTGGAACGAGCCGGCGCTGCTCGGCTCGTTTTCTGGAGGGACTCCACGCAGTGGTCAAAGATGAGATTCTCTCCCGGGAGGTTCCTTCCAGTGTGGACTCTTTGATTGCTCTCGCCATCCGCATAGAACGACGGGTAGATCTTCGTCACCAAGCTCGTGGAAGAGAGCTCGCGTCAACGGTGTTTCCCTGCTCCGCATCGCAACCATCTCCCCTCCTCTGGCTCAGAGACTGAGCCCATGCAGCTGGGAGGTATTCGCATCTCGACTAAGGAGAGGGAACGGAGGATCACCAACCGCCTGTGCCTCTATTGCGGATTTGATGGACATTTTGTCAATTCATGTCCAGTAAAAGCCAGAGCTCATCAGTAAGCGGAGGGCTACTGGTGAGCGCTACTACTCAGGTCTCTCCATCTAGATCCTGTACTACTATGTCGGTCCATCTACGCTGGACCGGTTCGGGTGCTACATGCAGTGCCTTGATAGACTCTGGGGCTGAGGGTTGTTTCATGGACGAAGCATGGGCTCGGAAACATGACATTCCTTTCAGACAGTTAGACAAGCCTACGCCCATGTTCGCCTTAGATGGTAGTCATCTTCCCAGTATCAGATTTGAGACACTACCTTTAACCCTCACAGTATCTGGTAACCACAGTGAGACTATTTCTTTTTTGATTTTTCGTTCACCTTTTACACCTGTTGTTTTGGGTCATCCCTGGCTAGTATGTCATAATCCTTCTATTAATTGGTCTAGTAATTCTATCCTATCCTGGAACGTTTCTTGTCATGTGAAGTGTTTAATGTCTGCCATCCCTCCCATTTCTTCTGTCCCCACTTCTCAGGAGGAACCTGGCGATTTGACAGGAGTGCCGGAGGAATATCATGATCTGCGCACGGTCTTCAGTCGGTCCCGAGCCAACTCCCTTCCTCCTCACCGGTCGTATGATTGTAGTATTGATCTCCTTCCGGGGACCACTCCTCCTCGGGGTAGACTATACTCTCTGTCGGCTCCCGAACGTAAGGCTCTCGAGGATTATTTGTCTGTGTCTCTTGACGCCGGTACCATAGTGCCTTCTTCCTCTCCGGCCGGGGCGGGGTTCTTTTTGTTAAGAAAAAGGACGGTACTCTGCGCCCCTGCGTGGATTATCGAGGGCTGAATGACATAACGGTTAAGAATCGTTATCCGCTTCCCCTTATGTCATCAGCCTTCGAGATTCTGCAGGGAGCCAGGTGCTTTACTAAGTTGGACCTTCGTAACGCTTACCATCTCGTGCGCATCAGAGAGGGGGACGAGTGGAAAACGGCGTTTAACACTCCGTTAGGGCATTTTGAGTACCGGGTTCTGCCGTTTGGTCTCGCCAATGCGCCAGCTGTTTTTCAGGCATTAGTTAATGATGTTCTGAGAGACATGCTGAACATCTTTGTTTTTGTCTACCTTGACGATATCCTGATTTTTTCACCGTCACTCGAGATTCATGTTCAGCACGTTCGACGTGTTCTCCAGCGCCTTTTAGAGAATTGTCTCTACGTGAAGGCTGAGAAGTGCTCTTTTCATGTCTCCTCCGTTACTTTTCTCGGTTCCGTTATTTCCGCTGAAGGCATTCAGATGGATTCCGCTAAGGTCCAAGCTGTCAGTGAGTGGCCCGTTCCAAGGTCACGTGTCGAGTTGCAGCGCTTTCTAGGTTTCGCTAATTTCTATCGGCGTTTCATTCGTAATTTCGGTCAAGTTGCTGCCCCTCTCACAGCTCTTACTTCTGTCAAGACGTGTTTTAAGTGGTCCGGTTCCGCCCAGGGAGCTTTTGATCTTCTAAAAGAACGCTTTACGTCCGCTCCTATCCTCGTTACTCCTGACGTCACTAGACAATTCATTGTCGAGGTTGACGCTTCAGAGGTAGGCGTGGGAGCCATTCTATCCCAGCGCTTCCAGTCTGACGATAAGGTTCATCCTTGCGCTTATTTTTCTCATCGCCTGTCGCCATCTGAACGCAACTATGATGTGGGTAACCGCGGAACTGCTCGCCATCCGCTTAGCCCTAGGCGAATGGCGACAGTGGTTGGAGGGGGCGACCGTTCCTTTTGTCGTTTGGACAGACCATAAGAACCTTGAGTACATCCGTTCTGCCAAACGACTTAATGCTCGTCAAGCTCGTTGGGCGTTATTTTTCGCTCGTTTCGAGTTTGTGATTTCTTACCGTCCGGGTAGCAAGAACACCAAGCCTGATGCCTTATCCCGTCTTTTAGTTCTTCTGTGGCTTCTACTGATCCCG
The DNA here is from genome assembly GCF_021184085.1 of Oncorhynchus gorbuscha. Classification (NCBI taxonomy): domain Eukaryota; kingdom Metazoa; phylum Chordata; class Actinopteri; order Salmoniformes; family Salmonidae; genus Oncorhynchus; species Oncorhynchus gorbuscha. The sequence goes on from NW_025755489.1 coordinate 3,384, forward strand.
AGGGGATTCTTCCTTATGGGCGTGTTGTCGGGTTGACAGTCTGGGGAATTGAAAGACAGGTTAAGCAAGCACTCACGCACACTGCGTCGCCGCGCGCTTGTCCTAGTAACCTTCTTTTCGTTCCTGTTTCCACTCGTCTGGCTGTTCTTCAGTGGGCTCACTCTGCCAAGTTAGCTGGTCATCCCGGTGTTCGAGGCACTCTTGCTTCTATTCGCCAGCGCTTTTGGTGGCCGACTCAGGAGCGTGACACGCGCCGCTTCGTGGCTGCTTGTTCGGACTGCGCGCAGACTAAGTCAGGTAACTCTCCTCCTGCCGGTCGTCTCAGACCGCTCCCCATTCCTTCTCGACCATGGTCTCACATCGCCCTAGACTTCATTACCGGTCTGCCTTTGTCTGCGGGGAAGACTGTGATTCTTACGGTTGTCGATAGGTTCTCTAAGGCGGCACATTTCATTCCTCTCGCTAAACTTCCTTCCGCTAAGGAGACGGCACAAATCATCATCGAGAATGTGTTCAGAATTCATGGCCTCCCGTTAGACGCCGTTTCAGACAGAGGTCCGCAATTCACGTCACAGTTTTGGAGGGAGTTCTGTCGTTTGATTGGTGCGTCCGTCAGTCTCTCTTCCGGGTTTCATCCCCAGTCTAACGGTCAAGCAGAGAGGGCCAATCAGACGATTGGTCGCATACTACGCAGCCTTTCTTTCAGAAACCCTGCGTCTTGGGCAGAACAGCTCCCCTGGGCAGAATACGCTCACAACTCGCTTCCTTCGTCTGCTACCGGGTTATCTCCGTTTCAGAGTAGTCTGGGTTACCAGCCTCCTCTGTTCTCATCCCAGCTTGCCGAGTCCAGTGTTCCCTCCGCTCAAGCGTTTGTCCAACGTTGTGAGCGCACCTGGAGGAGGGTGAGGTCTGCACTTTGCCGTTACAGGGCACAGACTGTGAGAGCCGCCAATAAACGTAGGATTAAGAGTCCAAGGTATTGTTGCGGCCAGAGAGTGTGGCTTTCCACTCGCAACCTTCCTCTTACGACAGCTTCTCGTAAGTTGACTCCACGGTTCATTGGTCCGTTCCGTGTCTCCCAGGTCGCCAATCCTGTCGCTGTGCGACTGCTTCTTCCGCGACATCTTCACTGCGTCCATCCTGGGTCTTCCATGTCTCCTGTGTCAGTTTCCTTCGCACTCCTAAGCTCGTTTTCCCTCCCCCCTCCCGTCCTTGTCGAGAGCGCACCTTTACAAGGCATGAGATCATGGGACATGCTCTCGGGGACGGGGTCACCAATACTTAGTGGATTGAGGGTTACGGTCCTGAGGAGAGGAGTTGGGTTCCGTCTTCGGGACGTGGCTGGACCGTTCACTGATTGATGATTTCCTCCGTTGCCGCCAAGTTCCTCCTCGGAGTCAGGAGGCGCTCGGTGAGTGGGGGTACTGTCATGTTTTTGTCTTGATTATCTTGTCATTTGCTTTTCCCTCTGTTCATTTTTCCCCTGCTGGTCTTTTTCAATTCAGTTCCCCTTTTTTCTCTCTCCCTCCCTCTCTCTCTTCTCTCTGTCGTTCCGTTCCTGCTCCCAGCTGTTCCTATTCCCCTAATCAATCATTTAGTCTTCCCACACCTGTTCCCTATCTTTTCCCCTGATTAGAGTCCCTATTTCTCCCCTTGTTTTCCGTTTCTGCCCTGTCGGATCCTTGTATATTGTTCACCGTGCTGTGTCTTTGTATCGCCCTGTCGTGTCGTGTTTCCCTCAGATGCTGCGTGGTGAGCAGGTGTCTGAGTCTGCTACGGTCAAGTGCCTTCCCGAGGCAACCTGCAGTTTATTATCGAGTCTCCAGTCAGTTCTCGTGATTACGAGTGATATTGTTTTTATGCTTTATTTACCGCTCCGATTTGTCTAGGAGTATTGCTATTTCCTTAAACTGGATTAAAGACTCTGTTTTCGCCAAGTCGCTTTTGGGTCCTCATTCACCTGCATAACACCTTCATGTGTGTGTAAAATATTACTGTTCTCTAATGTTTTTAGTCATAGATTTTAGATTAACATTTTTCATTTTTGTAAACCACAATGCAAAATGTATGCTTTAGGTCCTGTCTGTCCATTATTTAGCTGGAATGGAAAGGAATGTTCGCATCCTGTATATTTGACTGTGATATGTGGTTGTCTCAACTAGCTATCCTAAGATGAATTCACTTACTCTTATCAAAAGTGACTAACAGTATCTGCTAAATGATTAAATGTTTTTTTTAATTACACACATCTCATATTACTGTATAGATTTCTGATGTCACAAATGTATCATTTGAACAGTTCTTTAAAAAAAACAATTATTTGTCTCTCTGAAATGAAACCATGATAGTTTTTAAACAAACACAGGGTTGTCATTGATCAACCCTGTGCCATGATTCGATAGTGAAAAAACACACCAATCTCGTTCAGAATTTCTTTAAACAATAAAAGCTAGCGTTTCTGAAAATGTATATGTAGAATTTTAAAATTAATTCTGCTTTAAAAAATAAAAAAGTAGTTATTATTTGAGGGACCGATTCCTTGTCTCTTTCCTCAGCCTGAGTTTAATGCCTCTTAACCTTTAAAATAGGCATAAAGAGATGTCTTCCTTTATCTGTCTTAACCTCAATTATTATTGTGGCCTTTGTTTGCTTTCTTCTGATAATTCCAAGATAGAGGACCAATGAAGAAGTCTAGACACAACTGTGATATCTAAAACCAGTAGTTGTGGAACGGGTACAGCATTGTCCACTACAAACACCTGCATGTGGAGTGGAACCTCAATATCCAGCTTTCTTGCATTCCAGTAGACTATGAATATGAATATGTCACAAGTCTATCAAGCATCACAATGCGAGACTACCTGCGTGTGTTACTCCACCTGTACAGAGTTACATATCAATGTCCTGTCTTCCACAGGGAGTGTGTTCAGTGCAGGGCCTTTGGGACGGGGGAGAAGAAGGACACGTGTGAGAGAGACTGTAGCAACTTCAACCTGATCAAGGTGAAGGACAGGGACAAGCTGCCTCAGCCAGGACAGGCCTTCCCCCTGATGCACTGTAAGGAGAGGGATGCCAACGACTGCTGGTTCTACTACACCTACGCTGTCAACAAAAAGTCAGAGAAGGAGGTCCATGTGGTGGAACCACTAGGTGAGAGCATATTACATACAGCCTGCTATGTCATTGTGACTGAGGATATTACATACAGCCTACTATGTCATTGTGACTGAGCATATTACATACAGCTTACTAGGTCATTGTGACTGAGGATATTACATACAGCCTACTATGTCATTGTGACTGAGGATATTACATACAGCCTACTATGTCATTGTGACTGAGGATATTACATACAGCCTACTATGTCATTGTGACTGAGGATATTACATACAGCCTACTATGTCATTGTGACTGAGGATATTACATACAGCCTACTATGTCATTGTGACTGAGGATATTACATACAGCCTACTATGTCATTGTGACTGAGGATATTACATACAGCCTACTATGTCATTGTGACTGAGGATATTACATACATCCTACTATGTCATTGTGACTGAGGATATTACATACAGCCTACTATGTCATTGTGACTGAGGATATTACATACAGCCTACTATGTCATTGTGACTGAGGACATTACATACAGCCTACTATGTCATTGTGACTGAGGATATTACATACATCCTACTATGTCATTGTGACTGAGGATATTACATACAGCCTACTATGTCATTGTGACTGAGGATATTACATACAGCCTACTATGTCATTGTACTGAGGACATTACATACAGCCTACTATGTCATTGTGACTGAGGATATTACATACATCCTACTATGTCATTGTGACTGAGGCATATTACATACAGCCTACTATGTCATTGTGACTGAGGATATTACATACAGCCTACTATGTCATTTGTGACTGAGGATATTACATACATCCTACTATGTCATTGTGACTGAGGATATTACATACAGCCTACTATGTCATTGTGACTGAGGATATTACATACATCCTACTATGTCATTGTGACTGAGGATATTACATACAGCCTACTATGTCATTGTGACTGAGGATATTACATACAGCCTACTATGTCATTGTGACTGAGAGACATTACATACAGCCTACTATGTCATTGTGACTGAGGATATTACATACAGCCTACTATGTCATTGTGACTGAGGATATTACATACAGCCTACTATGTCATTGTGACTGAGGATATTACGCATACAGCCTACTATGTCATTGTGACTGAGGATATTACATACAGCCTACTATGTCATTGTGACTGAGGA
>NW_025755490.1:0-7692 GCF_021184085.1 Oncorhynchus gorbuscha
CAAAATACTGCGAAGGCTGGTTACCAGTGTCAAAATACTGCGAAGGCTGATCTCCAGTGTCCAAAATGAATGAGAAGGCTGATCACCAGTGTCCAAAATACTCGCGAAGGCTGATCACCAGTGTCCAAAATACTGCGAAGGCTGGTCACCAGTGTCAAAATGACTAGGAGAGCTGATCACCAGTGTCAAAAATACTGCGAAGGCTGATCACCAGTGTCCAAAATACTGCGAAGGCTGGTCACCAGTGTCCAAAATACTGCGAAGGCTGAGTCACCAGTGTCCAAAATACTGCGAAGGCTGATCACCAGTGTCCAAAATACTGCGAAGGCTGATCACCAGTGTCCAAAATACTGCGAAGGCTGATCACCAGTGTCCAAAATACTGTGAAGGCTGATCACCAGTGTCAAAATACTGCGAAGGCTGATCCAGTGTCCAAAATACTGCGAAGGCTGATCACCAGTGTCCAAAATACTGCGAAGGCTGATCACCAGTGTCCAAAATACTGCGAAGGCTGATCACCAGTGTCCAAAACACTGCGAAAGCTGATCACCAGTGTCCAAAACACTGCGAAGGCTGGTCACCAGCGAAAACACAACAAGCACTGACCAGCATGGACCAGCTTGAAATGTATTCTGGTATATGCAGTTTGTTTCAGCAGGGTTTTAATTCATTAATTATATAGTACTTCTTTCATTCATTCATTAATTATATATTTCACTCATCCATCAATTGGCAGAGAAAGGAAGACAAAAAAATATCTGACAGAAAAATAGTATTTCTGCTTTTGATCGAGGGATAATAGCTCCATCTAAACATCGAAGATGGCAGAGCTGGTTGAAATCATGACATAATTCCAACCAGCTCTGGGCCCCTGGGACAGTGGCCGTCTGCGTCTCCTGGGGAAGGAGGCCCAATACTTAATGGACATGCTGGCGTCTGTCTTCACTGTCCGTTCTGTGTGTGTGCACGTGTGTGAGTGAGTGTGCACGTTTGTGTGTGTGCACGTGTGTGAGTGAGTGTGCATGTGTGCACGTGTGTGAGTGAGTGTGCATGTGTGCACGTGTGTGAGTGAGTGTGCATGTGTGTGTGTGCACGTGTGTGAGTGAGTGTGCATGTGTGTGTGCACGTGTGTGAGTGAGTGTGCATGTGTGTGTCTGCACGTGTGTGAGTGAGTGTGCATGTGTGCGTGTGAATGTTTCTGGTGACAGTAATTTTGTAAGTATTGAGACTGTAGATGCTGTATCTAGTGTTCTGAATAGACCACTGGTTTTACCTTTTCGTGAACAAATAAAGCATGACTACTTCGGGTTTTTTTCCTCAACAAAATTAAAATCACAGTGCTGTTAACTACCACTAGCAGGTTCCGATGATCATCACGGTGATTTAAAAATATATATATTAATAAATACCTAAAGCGACAATGCTATAAGGTTAGTTGCGAGGAGATATGAATCTTTACAATTATATACAGGAAATATAAAGCACTCCGTACGCCAACGCCGGTAACAGTTGGAAACAATGGCTAGAGAGTGAGACAGGAAATATAAAGCACTCCGTACGCCAACGCCGGTAACAGTTGGAAGCAATGGCTCAGAGAGTGGAGACAGGAAATATAAAGCACTCCGCACGCCAACGCCGGTAACAGTTGGAAACATATGGCTAGAGAGTGAGACAAGAAATATAAAGCACTCCGTACGCCATACTGCCGGTAACAGTTGGAAACAATGGCTAGAGAGTGAGACAGGAAATATAAAGCACTCCGCACGCCAACGCCGGTAACAGTTGGAAACAATGGCTAGAGAGTGAGACAGGAAATATAAAGCACTCCGTACGCCAACGCCGGTAACAGTTGGAAACAATGGCTAGAGAGTGAGACAGGAAATATAAAGCACTCCGCACGCCAACGCCGGTAACAGTTGGAAACAATGGCTAGAGAGTGAGACAGGAAATATAAAGCACTCCACGCCAACGCCCGGTAACAGTTGGAAACAATGGCTAGAGAGTGAGACAGGAAATATAAAGCACTCCGCCACGCCAACGCTGGTAACAGTTGGAAACAATGGCTAGAGAGTGGGACAGGAAATATAAACGCACTCTGCACGCCAACGCCGGTAACAGTTGGAAACAATGGCTAGAGAGTGAGACAGGAAATATAAAGCACTCCGTACGCCAACGCCGGTAACAGTTGGAAACAATGGCTAGAGAGTGAGACAGGGAATATAAAGCACTCCGTACGCCAACGCCGGTAACAGTTGGAAACAATGGCTAGAGAGTGAGACAGGAAATATAAAGCACTCCGCACGCCAACGCCGGTAACAGTTGGAAACAATGGCTAGAGAGTGAGACAGGAAATATAAAGCACTCCGCACGCCAACGCCGGTAACAGTTGGAAACAATGGCTAGAGAGTGAGACAGGAAATATAAAGCACTCCGTACGCCAACGCCGGTAACAGTTGGAAACAATGGCTAGAGAGTGAGACAGGAAATATAAAGCACTCCGTACGCCAACGCCGGTAACAGTTGGAAACAATGGCTAGAGAGTGAGACAGGAAATATAAAGCACTCCGTACGCCAACGCCGGTAACAGTTGGAAACAATGGCTAGAGAGTGAGACAGGGAATATACAGCACTCCGTACGCCAACGCCGGTAACAGTTGGAAACAATGGCTAGAGAGTGAGACAGGGAATATAAAGCACTCCGTACGCCAACGCCGGTAACAGTTGGAAACAATGGCTAGAGAGTGAGACAGGGAATATAAAGCACTCCGTACGCCAACGCCGGTAACAGTTGGAAACAATGGCTAGAGAGTGAGACAGGAAATATAAAGCACTCCGTACGCCAACGCCGGTAACAGTTGGAAACAATGGCTAGAGAGTGAGACAGGGAATATAAAGCACTCCGTACGCCAACGCCGGTAACAGTTGGAAACAATGGCTAGAGAGTGAGACAGGAAATATAAAGCACTCCGTACGCCAACGCCGGTAACAGTTGGAAACAATGGCTAGAGAGTGAGACAGGAAATATAAAGCACTCCGCACGCCAACGCCGGTAACAGTTGGAAACAATGGCTAGAGAGTGAGACAGGAAATATAAAGCACTCCGTACGCCAACGCCGGTAACAGTTGGAAACAATGGCTAGAGAGTGAGACAGGGAATATAAAGCACTCCGTACGCCAACGCCGGTAACAGTTGGAAACAATGGCTAGAGAGTGAGACAGGAAATATAAAGCACTCCGTACGCCAACGCCGGTAACAGTTGGAAACAATGGCTAGAGAGTGAGACAGGGAATATAAAGCACTCCGTACGCCAACGCCGGTAACAGTTGGAAACAATGGCTAGAGAGTGAGACAGGGAATATAAAGCACTCCGTACGCCAACGCCGGTAACAGTTGGAAACAATGGCTAGAGAGTGAGACAGGAAATATAAAGCACTCCGTACGCCAACGCCGGTAACAGTTGGAAACAATGGCTAGAGAGTGAGACAGGAAATATAAAGCACTCCGTACGCCAACGCCGGTAACAGTTGGAAACAATGGCTAGAGAGTGAGACAGGGAATATAAAGCACTCCGTACGCCAACGCCGGTAACAGTTGGAAACAATGGCTAGAGAGTGAGACAGGAAATATAAAGCACTCCGTACGCCAACGCCGGTAACAGTTGGAAACAATGGCTAGAGAGTGAGACAGGAAATATAAAGCACTCCGTACGCCAACGCCGGTAACAGTTGGAAACAATGGCTAGAGAGTGAGACAGGGAATATAAAGCACTCCGTACGCCAACGCCGGTAACAGTTGGAAACAATGGCTAGAGAGTGAGACAGGAAATATAAAGCACTCCGTACGCCAACGCCGGTAACAGTTGGAAACAATGGCTAGAGAGTGAGACAGGAATATAAAGCACTCCGCACGCCAACGCCGGTAACAGTTGGAAACAATGGCTAGAGAGTGAGACAGGGAATATAAAGCACTCCGTACGCCAACGCCGGTAACAGTTGGAAACAATGGCTAGAGAGTGAGACAGGAAATATAAAGCACTCCGTACGCCAACGCCGGTAACAGTTGGAAACAATGGCTAGAGAGTGAGACAGGAAATATAAAGCACTCCGTACGCCAACGCCGGTAACAGTTGGAAACAATGGCTAGAGAGTGAGACAGGAAATATAAAGCACTCCGTACGCCAACGCCGGTAACAGTTGGAAACAATGGCTAGAGAGTGAGACAGGGAATATAAAGCACTCCGTACGCCAACGCCGGTAACAGTTGGAAACAATGGCTAGAGAGTGAGACAGGAAATATAAAGCACTCCGTACGCCAACGCTCGGTAACAGTTGGAAACAATGGCTAGAGAGTGAGACAGGAAATATAAAGCACTCCGTACGCCAACGCCGGTAACAGTTGGAAACAATGGCTAGAGAGTGAGACAGGGAATATAAAGCACTCCGTACGCCAACGCCGGTAACAGTTGGAAACAATGGCTAGAGAGTGAGACAGGAAATATAAAGCACTCCGTACTAACGCCGGTAACAGTTGGAAACAATGGCTAGAGAGTGAGACAGGAATATAAAGCACTCGCACGCCAACGCCGGTAACAGTTGGAAACAATGGCTAGAGAGTGAGACAGGAAATATAAAGCACTCCGTACGCCAACGCCGGTAACAGTTGGAAACAATGGCTAGAGAGTGAGACAGGAAATATAAAGCACTCCGTACGCCAACGCCGGTAACAGTTGGAAACAATGGCTAGAGAGTGAGACAGGAAATATAAAGCACTCCGTACGCCAACGCCGGTAACAGTTGGAAACAATGGCTAGAGAGTGAGACAGGAATATAAAGCACTCCGTACGCCAACGCCGGTAACAGTTGGAAACAATGGCTAGAGAGTGAGACAGGGAATATAAAGCACTCCGTACGCCAACGCCGGTAACAGTTGGAAACAATGGCTAGAGAGTGAGACAGGAAATATAAAGCACTCCGTACGCCAACGCCGGTAACAGTTGGAAACAATGGCTAGAGAGTGAGACAGGAAATATAAAGCACTCCGTACGCCAACGCCGGTAACAGTTGGAAACAATGGCTAGAGAGTGAGACAGGAAATATAAAGCACTCCGTACGCCAACGCCGGTAACAGTTGGAAACAATGGCTAGAGAGTGAGACAGGAAATATAAAGCACTCCGTACGCCAACGCCGGTAACAGTTGGAAACAATGGCTAGAGAGTGAGACAGGAAATATAAAGCACTCCGTACGCCAACGCCGGTAACAGTTGGAAACAATGGCTAGAGAGTGAGACAGGAAATATAAAGCACTCCGTACGCCAACGCCGGTAACAGTTGGAAACAATGGCTAGAGAGTGAGACAGGAAATATAAAGCACTCCGTACGCCAACGCCGGTAACAGTTGGAAACAATGGCTAGAGAGTGAGACAGGAAATATAAAGCACTCCGTACGCCAACGCCGGTAACAGTTGGAAACAATGGCTAGAGAGTGAGACAGGAAATATAAAGCACTCCGTACGCCAACGCCGGTAACAGTTGGAAACAATGGCTAGAGAGTGAGACAGGGAATATAAAGCACTCCGTACGCCAACGCCGGTAACAGTTGGAAACAATGGCTAGAGAGTGAGACAGGAAATATAAAGCACTCCGTACGCCAACGCCGGTAACAGTTGGAAACAATGGCTAGAGAGTGAGACAGGAAATATAAAGCACTCCGTACGCCAACGCCGGTAACAGTTGGAAACAATGGCTAGAGAGTGAGACAGGGAATATAAAGCACTCCGTACGCCAACGCCGGTAACAGTTGGAAACAATGGCTAGAGAGTGAGACAGGGAAGCGACAGCAGCGAAGTCCTGTTTTTGGCAAAACTTTCAGAAGACCAACGAGAAGACGGCGAATTGCAAACTTTGCGAGGTGGAATTGAGTGTCAGTACGTGTACAACCATCTGAGAGCGAGGGGCCTGTGAGACCCAAACTGTTACTGGCAGCAGGTCCCTAACAGCAGACAGACAGGCTCCTCACACCAACAAAGTGCCACGAGAGAGAGAGAGAAATCCCATCGCTGATTACAGCATTGGCTGCAGTTGAAAAGCAGCCGACGGTAGTGGGATGTTGGCTTTAATAAACCCCGATGGCATGTGTAGATCCAGACTACAACATGTCCACAACCTTGACGGATCGGAGAAATTATGCAACGATTGCTCTGCGTGAGCTCACGAACACACACTACGTGGAGTTAACAGTATTGTTGGACGTCTGTGAACACGCTCACATACATCACAGCCATCACAGCCATCACATACATCACAGCCATCACATACATCACAGCCATCACATACATCACAGCCATCACATACATCACAGCCATCACATATATCACATACATCACATACATCACAGCCATCACATACATCACAGCCATCACAGCCATCACAGCCATCACATACATCACAGCCATCACATATATCACATACATCACATACATCACAGCCATCACATACATCACAGCCATCACATACATCACAGCCATCACAGCCATCACATACATCACAGCCATCAGTTCCATCACATACATCACAGCCATCACATACATCACAGCCATCACATACATCACAGCCATCACATACATCACATACATCACAGCCATCACATACATCACATACATCACAGCCATCACATACATCACAGCCATCACATATATCACATACATCACAGCCATCACATATATCACATACATCACAGCCATCACATATATCACATACATCACATACATCACAGCCATCACAGCCATCACATACATCACAGCCATCACTTCCATCACAGCCATCACTTCCATCACATACATCACAGCCATCACTTCCATCACAGCCATCCCATACATCACAGCCATCATAGCCATCACATACATCACAGCCATCCCATACATCACAGCCATCACAGCCATCACTTCCATCACAGCCATCACTTCCATCACATACATCACAGCCATCACTTCCATCACATACATCACAGCCATCACATACATCACAGCCATCACATACATCACAGCCATCACATACTTCACAGCAATCACATACATCACAGCCATCACATACATCACATACATCACAGCCATCACAGCCATCACATATATCACATACATCACAGCCATCACAGCCATCACATACATCACAGCCATCACATACATCACAGCCATCACATACATCACAGCCATCACATACATAACATCCATCACATATGTCACAGCCATCACATATATGACATACACCACAGCCATCACATACATCGCATACATCACAGCCATCACATACATCACAGTCATCACATGCATCACAGCCATCACATACATCACAGCCATCACAGCCATCACTTCCATCACAGCCATCACTTCCATCACATACATCACAGCCATCACATACATCACAGCCATCCCATACATCACAGCCATCATAGCCATCACATACATCACAGCCATCCCATACATCACAGCCATCACAGCCATCACTTCCATCACAGCCATCACTTCCATCACATACATCACAGCCATCACTTCCATCACATACATCACAGCCATCACATACATCACAGCCATCACATACATCACAGCCATCACATACTTCACAGCAATCACATACATCACAGCCATCACATACATCACAGCCATCACATACATCACAGCCATCACATATATCACATA
>NW_025755491.1:0-7690 GCF_021184085.1 Oncorhynchus gorbuscha
ATCAAATCAAATCAAATCAAATCAAATTTATTTATATAGCCCTTCGTACATCAGCTGATATCTCAAAGTGCTGTACAGAAACCCAGCCTAAAACCCCAAACAGCAAACAATGCAGGTGTAAAAGCACGGTGGCTAGGAAAAACTCCCTAGAAAGGCCAAAACCTAGGAAGAAACCTAGAGAGGAACCGGGCTATGTGGGGTGGCCAGTCCTCTTCTGGCTGTGCCGGGTAGAGATTATAACAGAAAATGACCAAGATGTTCAAATGTTCATAAATGACCAGCATGGTCAAATAATAAGGCAGAACAGTTGAAACTGGAGCAGCAGCACAGTCAGGTGGACTGGGGACAGCAAGGAGCCATCATGTCAGGTAGTCCTGGGGCACGGTCCTAGGGCTCAGGTCCAGCATGGTTGAATAATAGTAAGGCAGAACAGTTGAAACTGGAGCAGGAGCATGGCCAGGTGGACTGGGGACAGCAAGGAGTCCTCATGTCAGGTAGTCCTGGGACATGGTCCTAGGGCCCAGGCCAGTTGAAACTGGAGCAGCAGCATGGCCAGGTGGACTGGGGACAGCAAGGAGTCATCATGTCAGGTAGTCCTGGGGCATGGTTCTAGGGCTCAGGTCCTCCGAGAGAGAGAAAGAAGGAGAGAAGGAGAGAATTAGAGAACGCACACTTAGATTTACACAGGACACCGAATAGGACAGGAGAAGTACTCCAGATAAACAAACTGACCCTAGCCCCCCGACACATAAACTACTGCAGCATAAATACTGGAGGCTGAGACAGGAGGGGTCAGGAGACATCCCTCCCATCCCTTTGTCTTCCTCCCTCTACATCCCTTTGTCTTCCTCCCTCTACATCCCTTTGTCTTCCTCCCTCCCATCCCTTTGTCTTCTTCCCTCCCATCCCTTTGTCTTCCTCCCTCCCATCCCTTTGTCTTCCTCCCTCCACATCCCTTTGTCTTCCTCCTCTACATCCCATCCTGTGTCTTCCCTCCCTCTACATCCCTATTGTCTTCCTCCCTCCACATCCCTGTTGTCTTCCTCCTCCCATCCCTGTGTCTTCCTCCCTCTCCCTCCCATCCCTGTGTCTTCCTTCCCTCCCATCCCTTTGTCTTCCTCCCTCTACATCCCTTTGTCTTCCTCCCTCTACATCCCTTTGTCTTCCTCCCTCCCATCCCCTGTGTCTTCTTCCCTCCCATCCCTTTGTCTTCCTCCTCTACATCCCTTTGTCTTCCTCCCTCCCATCCCTGTGTCTTCCTCCCTCTCCCTCCCATCCCTGTGTCTTCTTCCCTCCCATCCCTTTGTCTTCCTCCCTCTACATCCCTTTGTCTTCCTCCCTCCCATCCCTGTGTCTTCCTCCCTCTCCCTCCCATCCCTGTGTCTTCTTCCCTCCCATCCCTTTGTCTTCCTCCCTCTACATCCCTTTGTCTTCCTCCCTCCCATCCCTGTGTCTTCCTCCTCTCCCTCCCATCCCTGTGTCTTCTTCCTCCCATCCCTTTGTCTTCCTCCCTCTACATCCCTTTGTCTTCCTCCTCTACATCCCTTTGTCTTCGCTCCCTCCCATCCCTGTGTCTTCCTCCCTCCCCATCCCTTTGTCTTCCTCCCTCTACATCCCTTTGTCTTCCTCCCTCTACATCCCTTTGTCTTCCTCCCTCCCATCCCTGTGTCTTCCTCCTCTCCCTCCCATCCCTGTGTCTTCTTCCCTCCCATCCCTGTGTCTTCCTCCCTCTCCCTCCCATCCCTTTGTCTTCCTCCCTCCCATCCCTTTGTCTTCCTCCCTCTACATCCCTTTGTCTTCCTCCCTCTACATCCCTTTGTCTTCCTCCCTCTACATCCCTTTGTCTTCCTCCCTCTACATCCCTTTGTCTTCCTCCCTCCCATCCCTTTGTCTTCCTCCCTCCCATTCCTTTGTCTTCCTCCCTCCCATCCCTTTGTCTTCCTCCCTCCCATCCCTTTGTCTTCCTCCCTCTACATCCCTTTGTCTTCCTCCCTCCCATCCCTTTGTCTTCCTCCCTCTACATCCCTTTGTCTTCCTCCCTCTACATCCCTTTGTCTTCCTCCCTCTACATCCCTTTGTCTTCCTCCCTCCCATCCCTTTGTCTTCCTCCCTCCCATCCCTTTGTCTTCCTCCCTCCCATCCCTTTGTCTTCCTCCCTCCCATCCCTTTGTCTTCCTCCCTCTACATCGCTTTGTCTTCCTCCCTCTACATCCCTTTGCCTTCCTCCCTCCCATCCCTTTTGTCTTCTTCCCTCTACATCCTTTTGTCTTCCTCCCTCTACATCCCTTTGTCTTCCTCCCTCTACATCCCTTTGTCTTCCTCCCTCCCATCCGTTTGTCTTCCTCCCTCCCATCCCTTTGTCTTCCTCCCTCCCATCCCTTTGTCTTCCTCCCTCTACATCCCTTTGTCTTCCTCCCTCTACATCCCTTTGTCTTCCTCCCTCCCATCCCTTTGTCTTCTTCCCTCCCATCCCTTTGTCTTCCTCCCTCCCATCCCTTTGTCTTCCTCCCTCCCATCCCTTTGTCTTCCTCCCTCTACATCCCTTTGTCTTCCTCCCTCTACATCCCTTTGTCTTCCTCCCTCCCATCCCTTTGTCTTCCTCCCTCCCATCCCTGTGTCTTCCTCCCTCTCCCTCCCATCCCTGTGTCTTCCTCCCTCTCCCTCCCATCCCTTTGTCTTCCTCCCTCTACATCCCTTTGTCTTCCTCCCTCTACATCCCTTTGTCTTCCTCCCTTCCATCCCTGTGTCTTCTTCCCTCCCATCCCTTTGTCTTCCTCCCTCTACATCCCTTTGTCTTCCTCCCTCCCATCCATGTGTCTTCCTCCCTCTCCCTCCCATCCCTGTGTCTTCTTCCCTCCCATCCCTTTGTCTTCCTCCCTCTACATCCCTTTGTCTTCCTCCCTCCCATCCCTGTGTCTTCCTCCCTCTCCCTCCCATCCCTGTGTCTTCTTCCCTCCCATCCCTTTGTCTTCCTCCCTCTACATCCCTTTGTCTTCCTCCCTCCCATCCCTGTGTCTTCCTCCCTCTCCCTCCCATCCCTGTGTCTTCTTCCCTCCCATCCCTTTGTCTTCCTCCCTCTACATCCCTTTGTCTTCCTCCCTCTACATCCCTTTGTCTTCCTCCCTCCCATCCCTGTGTCTTCTTCCCTCCCATCCCTTTGTCTTCCTCCCTCTACATCCCTTTGCCTTCCTCCCTCTACATCCCTTTGTCTTCCTCCCTCCCATCCCTGTGTCTTCCTCCCTCTCCCTCCCATCCCTGTGTCTTCTTCCCTCCCATCCCTGTGTCTTCCTCCCTCTCCCTCCCATCCCTTTGTCTTCCTCCCTCTACATCGCTTTGTCTTCCTCCCTCTACATCCCTTTGTCTTCCTCCCTCTACATCCCTTTGTCTTCCTCCCTCCCATCCCTTTGTCTTCCTCCCTCTACATCCCTGTGTCTTCCTCCCTCTACATCCCTTTGTCTTCCTCCCTCTACATCCCTTTGTCTTCCTCCCTCCATCCCTTGTCTTCCTCCCATCTGTGTCTTCTTCCCTCCCACCCCTTTGTCTTCCTCCTCTACATCCACTGTCTTCCTCCCTCCATCCACATGTCTTCCTCCCTCTCCCTCCCATCCCTGTGTCTTCTTCCTCCATCCTGTGTCTTCTTCCCTCCCATCCTGTGTCTTCTTCCCTCCCATCCCTGTGTCTTCTTCCCTCCCATCTACTTTGTCTTCCTCCCTCTACATCCCTTTGTCTTCCTCCCTCCCATCCTGTGTCTTCTTCCTCCCACCCCTTTGTCTTCCTCCCTCTACATCCTTTGTCTTCCTCCTCCATCCCTGTGTCTTCCTCCCTCTCCCTCCCATCCATAATGTCTTCTTCCCTCCCATCCTTGTCTTCCTCCCTCTACATCCCTTTGTCTTCCTCCTCTACATCCCTTTGTCTTCCTCCCTCCATCCCTGTGTCTTCCTCCCCTCTCCCTCCATCCCTGTGTGTCTTCTTCCCTCCATCCCTGTGTCTTCCTCCTCTCTCCGCTCCGGTGTCTTCTTCCCTCCCATCCTTTGTCTTCCTCCCTCTACATCCCTTTGTCTTCCTCCCTCTACATCCCTTTGTCTTCCTCCCTCCCATCCCTTTGTCTTCCTCCCTCTACATCCCTTTGTCTTCCTCCCTCTACATCCCTTTGTCTTCCTCCCTCTACATCCCTTTGTCTTCCCTCCCTCTACATCCCTTTGTCTTCTCCCTCTCCTCCCATCCCTGTGTCTTCTCCTTCCCTCCCATCCCTGTGTCTTCTTCCTCCCATCCCTTTGTCTTCCTCCCTCTACATCCCTTTGTCTTCCTCCTCTACATCCCTTTGTCTTCCTCCCTCCACATCCTTTGTCTTCCTCCTCCACATCCCTGTGTCTTCCTCCCTCTCCTCCCATCCCTGTGTCTTCCTCCTCTCCCTCCCATCCCTTTGTCTTCCTCCCTCTACATCCCTTTGTCTTCCTCCTCTACATCCCTTTGTCTTCCTCCTCTCCATCCCTGTGTCTTTCCTCCCATCCTTTGTCTTCCTCCTCTACATCCTTTGTCTTCCTCCCTCCCATCCCTGTGTCTTCCTCCCTCTCCCTCCCATCCCTGTGTCTTCTTCCTCCCATCCCTTTGTCTTCCTCCTCTACATCCCTTTGTCTTCCTCCTCCCATCCCTGTGTCTTCCTCCCTCCCTCCCATCCCTGTGTCTTCTTCCCTCCCATCCCTTTTGTCTTCCTCCCTCTACATCCTTTGTCTTCCTCCCTCCCATCCCTGTGTCTTCCTCCCTCTCCCTCCCATCCCTGTGTCTTTCTTCCCTCCCATCCCTTTGTCTTCCTCCCTCTACATCCTTTGTCTTCCTCCTCTACATCCCTTTGTCTTCCTCCCTCCCATCCCTGTGTCTTCTTCCTCCCATCCCTTTGTCTTCCTCCCTCTACATCCCTTTGTCTTCCTCCTCTACATCCCTTTGTCTTCCTCCCTCCCATCCCTGTGTCTTCCTCCCTCTCCTCCCATCCCTGTTGTCTTCCTCTCCCTCCCATCCCTGTGTCTTCCTCCTCTCCCTCCCATCCTTTGATCTTCCTCCCTCTCATCCCTTTGTCTTCCTCCCTCTACATCCCTTTGTCTTCCTCCCTCTACATCCCTTTGTCTTCCTCCCTCCCATCCCTTTGTCTTCCTCCCTCCCATCCCTGTGTCTTCTTCCCTCTCATCCCCTTTGTCTTCCTCCCTCTACATCCCTTTGTCTTTCCTCCCTCCCATCCCTTGTGTCTTCCTCCCTCTCCCTCCCATCCCTGTGTCTTCTTCCTCCCATCCCTGTGTCTTCTTCCCTCCCATCCCTGTGTCTTCTTCCCTCCCATCCCTTTGTCTTCCTCCCTCTACATCCCTTTGTCTTCCTCCCTCCATCCCTGTGTCTTCCTCCCTCCCACCTCCTTTGTCTTCTCCTACATCCTTTGTCTTCCTCCTCCCATCCCTTGTCTTCCTCCCTCCCTCCCATCCCTGTGTCTTCTTCCCTCCCATCCCTTTGTCTTCCTCCCTCTACATCCCTTTGTCTTCCTCCTCTACATCCCTTTGTCTTCCTCCCTCCCATCCCTTTGTCTTCCTCCCTCTCCCTCCCATCCCTGTGTCTTCCTCCTCCCATCCCTGTGTCTTCCTCCCTCTCCCTCCATCCCTTTGTCTTCTTCCCTCCCATCCCTTTGTCTTCCTCTCCACATCCCTTTGTCTTCTCCTCTCATCCCTTTGTCTTCCTCCCTCCCATCCCTTTGTCTTCCTCCCTCTACATCCCTTTGTCTTCCTCCCTCCACATCCCTTTGTCTTCCTCCCTCTACATCCCTTGTCTTCCTCCTCTACATCCTTTGTCTTCCTCCCTCTACATCCCTTTGTCTTCCTCCCTCTCCCTCCCATCCCTGTGTCTTCCTCCCTCCTCCCTCCCATCCCTGTGTCTTCTCTCCCTCCCATCCCTTTTGTCTTCCTCCTTCTACATCCCTTTGTCTTCCTCCCTCTACATCCCTTTGTCTTCTCTCCTCTCCATCCCTTTGATCTTTCTCTCCCTCCCATCCCTGTGTCTTCCTCCTCTCCCTCCCATCCCTGTGTCTTCCTTCCCTCCCATCCCTTTGTCTTCCTCCCTCTACATCCCTTTGTCTTCCTCCTCTACATCCCTTTGTCTTCCTCCTCCACATCCCTTTGTCTTCCTCCTCTACATCCTTTTGTCTTCTCCCTCTCCTCCCATCCCTGTGTCTTCCTCCCTCTCCCTCCCATCCCTGTGTCTTCTTCCTCCCATCCTTGTGTCTTCCTCCCTCTCCATCCCTTTGTCTTCCTCCCTCTACATCCCTTTGTCTTCCTCCCTCTACATCCCTTTGTCTTCCTCTCCCTCCCATCCCTGTGTCTTCCTCCCTCTCCCTCCCATCCCTGTGTCTTCCTCCCTCCCATCCCTTTGTCTTCCTCCCTCTACATCCCTTGTCTTCCTCCTCCACATCCCTGTTGTCTTCCTCCCTCTACATCCCTTTGTCTTCCTCCCTCTACATCCCTTTGTCTTCCTCTCTACATCCCTTGTCTTCCTCCTCCACATCCCTTTGTCTTCCTCTCCTCTACATCCCTTTGTCTTCCTCCTCTACATCCTTTGTCTTCCTCCTCTACATCCTTTGTCTTCCTCCCTCCTACATCCCTTTGTCTTCCTCCTCTCCCATCCCTGTGTCTTCCTCCCTCCCATCCCTGTGTCTTCCTCCCTCCCATCCCTTTGTCTTCCTCCTCTACATCCCTTTGTCTTCCTCCCTCTACATCCCTTTGTCTTCCTCCCTCCCATCCCTTGTCTTCCTCCTCCTCCCTCCCATCCCTGTGTTTCTCTTCTCCCTCCCATCCCTGTGTCTTCCTCCCTCTACATCCTTTGTCTTCCTCCCTCCATCCCTTTGTCTTCCTCCTCCCCATCCCTAGTGTCTTCCTCCCTCTCCATCCCTTTGTCTTCCTCCCTCCCATCCCCATGTCTTCCTCTCTCCTCCCATCCCTGTGTCTTCTTCCTCTCCCATCCCTTTAGTCTTCCTCCCTCCCATCCCTGTGTCTTCCTCCTCCCATCCCTGTGTCTTTCCTCCTACTACATCCCTTTTGTCTTCCTCCTCACATCCCTTTGTCTTCCTCCTTCCTCCCATCCCTGTGTCTTTCTCCTCTACATCCCTTTGTCTTCCTCCCTCCACATCCCTTTGTTCTTCCTCCCTCCCATCCCTTTGTCTTCCTCCCTCTACATCCCTTTGTCTTCCTCCTCCCATCCCTGTGTCTTCCTCCCTCCATCCTTTTCTTCCTCCTCCCATCCCTGTGACTCTCTTCCTCCCATCCCTTTGTCTTCCTCTCCTCTACATCCTTTGTCTTCTTCCTCCCATCCCTGTGTCTTCCTCCCTCTCCCTCCCATCCTCTGTGTTCTCTCCCTCCCATCCCTTTGTCTTCCTCCCTCCCATCCCTGTGTCTTCCTCCTCCCATCCCTGTGTCTTCCTCCCTCTCCCTCCCATCCCGGTGTCTTCTTCCCTCCCATCCTTTGTCTTCCTCCTCCCATCCTTTGTCTTCCTCCCTCTACATCCCTTTGTCTTCCTCCTCTCCATCCCTTTGTCTTCCTCCCTCACATCCCTTTGTCTTCCTCTCTCTACATCCCTTTGTCTTCCTCTCCTCTACATCCCTTTGTCTTCTCTCTCCCTCCCATCCCTGTGTTCTTCTCTCCTCCCATCCCTTTGTCTTCC
>NW_025755492.1:0-7690 GCF_021184085.1 Oncorhynchus gorbuscha
AACGAATTGCAAAAAATATATAGAAAAATCGCTGAAGTTGGAGACTTATCTCCCTCACCAACTTCAAACATCAGCTATCTGAGCAGCTAACCGATCGCTGCAGCTGCACATAGTCTATTGGTAAATAGCCCACCCATTTTCACCTACCTCATCCCCATACTGTTTTTATTTACTTTTCTGCTCTTTTGCACACCAATATCTCTACATGACCATTTATCACTCGTGTTAATCTGCAAAATTGTAATTATTCGCCTACCTCTTGCACACATTGTATATAGACTCCCCTTTTTTCTACTGTGTTGACTTGTTAATTGGTTTACTCCATGTGTAACTGTGTTGTCTGTTCACACTGCTATGCTTTATCTTGGCCAGGTCACAGTTGCAAATGAGAACTTGTTCTCAACTAGCCTACCTGGTTAAATAAATAAGCCACCGCATGCCTCTTGCAGGCTATCCTGGATTACATTGATAGTCCAATAAACTCCCCTCCCCTGGGGATGAATTATAGACCGACCCCTCAGTTGGCTCCTATTGCCATCTGCTGATAACTAAGAATCACTACACTATTTGATCAAATCGAGTGACACTATAATAGGAGTTGGTGTTTGATGAGACCAGTCATGATTTAAACCAGTAACTCATGTTTGAACTTGTTTGTAACCCACAGCCACATTGAACTACAGGGCTGAATGCTCAGTGCTCTGTGGTAAGTCATGTTTATAAAATGTCAAAGGCACAACATTTCTGCAGAGAGAGACTCAATTGTCATAGAAATTATTATTTTTATTCAAGTTGGATGTCAGCGGTTTGCTAGCTGTGACAGTCGTCGGTTTCCTGCCTTAGCGATGGTGATTAGGGCGAGGAG
Source organism: Oncorhynchus gorbuscha (assembly GCF_021184085.1). Taxonomy (NCBI): domain Eukaryota; kingdom Metazoa; phylum Chordata; class Actinopteri; order Salmoniformes; family Salmonidae; genus Oncorhynchus; species Oncorhynchus gorbuscha. The sequence goes on from NW_025755492.1 coordinate 866, forward strand.
GAAGAGGCCCAGGACCCAGATGCCAGCCACAGGAATCATCAGCAGCAGCAGATCTGGAACAAAGTCAAGACTGTTGAAAACACCTCACACCACCCTGCCTCTAGCTGCAACATGAGCCCAGAGGGGTATACTACAATGTAAGATCAATGATTTAGCCAGCTAACGTGCCTAGTCTACATAACCATTTTGAAAACTGAAAGAATGACTCAACCAAAAACATACCCATGTTGAGCTTTTGTAGTATAGCCTCTGGTCTACGTCACAATTGTTTTTTTTTAAATGCAGGCAAGTAGATATAAGGTAATATTTGAGCCCGGCAAGAATATATTTTCATCTTAATTAGATAACGAAACACAAATCCTTACTAGATTGGGGTCGGTCTGGTATGTCAATCCTGATTGGTCCATATGACAGTAGACCATGAGTTGGGTCTCACGCACTGCTGCCCTCTTGGTTATAGATTTGCACTCCTGTAGCAGTAAAAGCATTAATAAAAGACAATTTTGTATGCCATGCCAACTACGAAAGGCATTTTCTTCATGAATAGAAATAATATTTGAGCATTTTTAACCCCTTTTGTCATCCCAATTTCATTTGTATCCAAGTGGTAGTTAGTCTAGTCCCATTGCTGCGACTCCCGTACAGACTGTGGAGATGCGAAGGGCGAGAGCTGTGCGTCCTCCGAAACACAACTCCGCCGAACCGCACTGCTTCTTGACAATGCTTACTTAACCCGGAAGTCAGCCGCACCAACGTGTCGAAGGAAACACCGTACACCTGGCGACCGTGTCAGTGTGCATTGCGCCTGGCCTGCCACAGGAGTCGCTAGAGCACGATGGGACAAGGACAACCCGGCCAGCCAAACCCTCCCCTAACCCGGACAACACTGGGCCAATTGTGCGCCGCCTCATGGGTCTCCCGTTCGCAGCGACTAAACCTGGAATCGAACCAGGATCTGTAGTGACACAGCTAGCACCGCTATGCAGTGCCTTAGCCCGCTGCACCAAAGGCCAGTGAACTTACAGGAATGCAGGGTTCGTCATCGTCCAGGGAGCACAAGCGCACTGCGCAGTGCAGGTACAGGTCATGAGGCTCCACAACAAAGCGGAACATGTCAAAGCTGTACCGGATGGTTGAGGCCTCTCCATTGGCGCCCATTGTCGTATTGAGAAATGTGACAGTTTCGTCATTCACACACCTGTGAGGGGAGTGTTTTGGGTTGAGTAAATCCAAGACATTCATCAAATTTAACACTATTCTGCCACAATTAGTCGGACATGCCAAATTGACCTCAGCTCAACTGAATTGCTCACAGCATGCTAAATGAGTTGTTCATGCCATGTTTCAAGAGCAGAAGTAGGCGTACATGTTCCCAGGGATAAATGTTGATTGTCCACTCACCCATTGCGCAGCAGGGTGTGAACTGAGCTGTCTGTCTGGTTGGGTTTGGGGGACTGTGTGGCCCAGCATTCATTCACCCTCAAGTGGAAGACGTCCTCCAGCTCCACGACCTTGATCTCCACATACACCCTGTCCCGGAGGTGGATCAGCGGTGAGCTTTGGAACGCCTCTGTGTAGGTGTGATCTGTGAAGAGGGCCATCTCCACCTTGGCATCCAACTCACCCATCCGCATCACAGTCTCACTGAACCAAAACAGCACAGGATTACTGTGAGAGAAATGCTTGTCATATCCACATTACCTGAACCGGAAGAACTCCTGCTTATAAATCAGTGGTTAGTCCGACATTACTCGCTGTCCCAGATGGCGGATAGCGGTTGCTACCTAGGTAGTATTAATAGCCGTTGCTACCTAGGTAGTATTAATAAAGGTAAAAATAAAACAAATTAAGGGTAAGCAAAATATTCACTCACTAAGTGAATATTCCTCAATGCCCCACTTGAAAGCCCCAACTGTCTTCTAAAAGTTCACGGCTAGGTGCAGGTGGTTAAAGTCAATACATTATCCTCAAGGAAGTAATGCAACAACGGTGTATGCCACCATCTTCCCCATTTCAAATCTTCTCCCATTGAGACAGACAAGTAAGTGTCATTCAACACAGCTTTATTTCTGAGTCACACTCATGACATGCAGCACTTGTGGACACCCACCTGTCTCAATCAATGAGAATAATTGAGATCAAGATTGCGTCACATGGCAAAAGTGAAATAAACAGCATTTTCTCAATTCCAACCAACCACCTACAACTAGCCATGGAGGGTTACAAAACAGTGGTGGCTTTCACAAAGGGAATTGAGAAATAATAACCAAGATTAGTATAACATTTACCTTTAACACCATCAACAGCTGGAACATCAGTAATGTCAGACTAGCAAGAATAACTCCTGGACCTATTGTATAGGCTCAAACTAGAGCCCAGAATTGTTCCTGGAGAGGAAACCCAGTATCAAATAATAAGGCAATGTGACAAATTGCATCTCAAGTGAGTCGACCTGTTAGGTCGTTCCAGTAATAGACCAAGACAAACTTCAAGTACATTAAGTTGTGATCAAAACAATTTTTAGAGAGTGGGCCTTACCTAGAGAAGGGGATGATGGGGTACGGCAAACTGACAGTGCGGATGTATGGGTAGATACACGTGTACTCAATTTTTATCATTGGGTCTCTTATTATATTTCCATAGACTTGAGGGGCCGACATGAGAGTTAAGGCGTATGCAATGTGAGTGATGTTTTTCTGTTGTAAAAAGAGAGAGCACAATGCCAGTAAAAACAAACTTCCAGCTTCATAAATAAGTCACCACTTGGACTTGCTGCGATAACAAGGGTAAACCTCTGCCCTCAAAATCGGCACATGACAACTATAGATCAGTGTGTTGAGCCTTGAGATTAGGCCTTTTCTGAGACAGGATTAACAAAGGATAATATGAAGTGTGGGATGAATCATACTTACCTCCAGTGGTTTACCGCCACAGGAAACATACTGATCCTTTGATATCCGCACAATGTAGTATGGGACATCAGACATGACCTCCTTTTGGGCACGACAAGACTCATTCTTCAAGTGCAGAGATTCCATAGGTACTTTGTAGTACTGGAAAAAGTCCTCATTCACCATGATAGTAATGTAGTCTTTGCCACACATGACATTGATGGTAGCAACTAAAATAAATTAAAACACAGTTTTAGAACAAATTCCAATAGAACTATTGTAGTTATTCTGGTCTATCAAAATGTTTAAACCTTTGTCACACAGGTCTCCATAGTAGCCAACAGCACATTTGCAGTTGCTTTTGTCGAGGGACAGCAAACACTTGGTTGTGTCAGTGCAGTGTGTGACAGTGCATATTCCTGAGAGAAAACATGACATCAATGGAGGCCACTCATGAAATTATCAAGTAAATACTCGCAAGCTATAGAAATCAGACAAATGTGTTTCTCACCAAGGACACGGTCACAGCAGAAAATGACGAGGACCAAAAATACCTGGTAAATTCCACAGCAATTAACCTACATGACATTTAACAGGTTTAATTAATTTTCTACATTGTAGTTTCTAAACGTGTCCTTTTGTTTCAATACAAGCATAACAGTATCTACACACCTTCAAGTTGAATTTGAGCGCCATTGGTTATTTGCAATCTGTTCCCAAAATATATATTTATTTTTGTACTGACTTGAATTACTGGAAGGTCAAAGTAACATAGCCCTGTCTGAAGAATACAAAAAAAACGTAGCCTTATATACTCAACAGATCGAAAGCCCTGGAGCTGTAATTACCATAGACCTAGGTGATTACCTGAATGTAAAACACCTGTTTATTTATATCTGAGCAATAAGCCTACCCCCAGTCACACACCTTAATTTCCCTCGAGTGCCCCAACTTCCTTCGAGTAACCTCATTGGCCAAGCACAGAAATGAAGTCACCCCATCTTTCCCAGCCTATCAGCAACCTAATTGCAGCAGTCAATTGCAGAACCCCTCCTATCCAGAAAAACAAACATTGCAGGGAGAGACATGGCTTAATAGAGAGGTTGATAATTTAGGGAATTTTAATTTCACAATGTTCGTCTCAATTCTTTTATGGTCTTCCAATGGAGATGGCCTAGGCCTACTAGTCGGACGGGCCGCCCTCAGGTGGTGAGGGTAGATAGGAACACTTATGTGAGAATGGTGTTCATTGACTACAGCTCAGCGTTCAACACCATAGTACCCTCAAAGCTCATCACTAAGCTAAGGACCCTGGGACTAAACACCTCCCTCTGCAACTGGATCCTGGACTTCCTGACGGGCCGCCCCCAGGTGGTGAGGGTAGGTAGCAACACATCTGCCATGCTGATCCTCAACACAGCTCCGCAGGGGTGTGTGCTCAGTCCCCTCCTGTACTCCCTGTTCACCCATGACTGCATGGCCAGGCACGACTCCAATACCATCATTAAGTTTGCAGATGACACAACAGTGTCTGATCACCGGCAACGACGAGACAGCATATAGGGAGGAGGTCCGGAGACCTGGCCGGGTGGTGCCAGAATAACAACCTAACCCTCAACGTAACCAAGACTAAGGAGTTGATTGTGGACTACAGGAAAAGGAGGACCGAGCACGCCCCCATACTCATCGACAGGGCTGTAGTGGAGCAGGTTGAGAGCTTCAAGTTCTTTGGTGTCCACATCAACAACAAACTAGAATGGTCCAAACACACCAAGACAGTTGTGAAGAGGGCACGACAAAGCCTATTCCTCCTCAGGAAACTAAAAGGATTTGGCATGAGTCCTGAGATCCTCAAAAGGTTCTACAGCTGCAACATCGAGAGCATCCTGACTGGTTGAATCACTGCCTGGTATGGCAATTGCTCGGCCTCTGACCTTAAGGCACTACAGAGGGTAGTGCGTACGGCCCATTACATCACTGGGGCTAAGCTGCCTGCCATCCAGGACCTCTACACCAGGCGGTGTCAGAGGAAGGCTATAAAAATGGTCAAAGACCCCAGCCACCCAAGTCATAGACTGTTCTCTCTATACCGCATGGCAAGCGGTACCGGAGTGCCAAGTCTAGTACAAAAAGGCTTCTCAACAGTTTTTACCCCCAAGCCATAAGACTCCTGAACAGGTAATCAAATGTCTACCCGGACTATTTGCATTGTGTGCCCCCACCAACCCCTCTTGTTACGCTGCTGTTACTCAGTTTATCATATATGCATAGTCACTTTAACTATACATTCATGTACATACTACCTCAATTGGGCCGACCATCCAGTGCTCCCGCACATTGGCTAACCGGACTATCTGCATTGTGTAATGGATATTGCTCTTATATGTCATTTCACATAATGTAGTTAACCTGTCCGAACTGTGGTTTGAGCAAGCTGCTGTCTGGAGCGCACGTGCCAAGACCCCAGTTGCTATATAACAGATTTTGTGACAAAACCATCGATGGAACCCATTTAACTGGTATTTTCAAACGAAATGGGAATTCCCAACCACAAAAGTAATTGTTATGTCCACTACACCATCGCTCACAGACTTCTATCCTCAATAAATCCGATTGGTAGAAATGCATTTCTGGTGGGAAATACAATTTTTTTTTTAAAACACATTTTAGAATATTCGCATGTGAAATATCGCAAATTAGATGGAAACCTCGCTAGTGATTACGTGTATTGCACACAGAGTGGCATCCAATTTCAAATGTAAACGTGGGGGGGACTATTTTTGAGTTGTCTACTCTAGATAACGTAGTGAAACGTTTCGGTGCGTGTGTCGGCGTTGCCTATGTGAGATGTCAAACCACAGATTTGACAGTGCTTCCATTTATTTGCACGTGCTGTTCAAAACAGATCTCCAGATCGGCGCTTGACTAGCCGCCCTTCTGGGAAGTCATGTGATCCGGGTCGTATGGCTACATGAGCAAGCCTGTTAGGACTAAGCGCTGCATTTTGTCAATAGCTTTCCACGCGCAGATGTAACAGGTTATGCAAATTATAATTTAAAAACCTGATTATTAACCGAGCTGTCAAGTTCCCATTTAACAACTCTGAAAATGGTCACAAACTTTTCGCCTTTGCCTCCAGACAGAGCTCTCTGAAAGGAGGAAGGTTGCTGCTCTAGAAAAGCAGCAACCTGATGATGTGAGAGTTTGCCCCGGTGATGCTCAACCGTAAAGCCCTCTGGAGAGCTTTACGGTTGAGGGCGGAGCAGTTGCCCGCCAGGATGCTCTCGATTGTGCATCTGTAGAAGTTTGTGAGACCTGAGCTGCTAATAGTAAGCCTATAGATATATATACATTTTCCTACTCATCTATTACTGCTGCAATGCTTGTTGTAGCACTGAGTGGAAATAGGAAGATGGCACATTTTTATGGCTTATAAAAGTGTTGAATACAAAGTGTTGACAGTGCTGAGTAAGAACTTAAACATGAACTCTTTCATAAAAACAGCAGCTCTTTGCTATATTCATTGACAGTCTCTCTCTAGTCATAGTTTTGAAATCTCACAGTATCAATTTTGCTGTAACTTTCTTTTACGCCTGCTACGTAAAAATCGGACACAACGGAGTTTGAGAAATTCCTTGTTCCATGACAATGGTGTTTTTCTGTTTTTAGTTTAGAGTGGAAGCCAAATTCCTTTTGGACCTTGTGTACATTTTTACTAACGACATGGCACTGACTTTGAGTAAAGCCATGTGTATGCGGATGACTCTACATTATACACGTCAGCTACTACAGCGACTGAAATGACTGAAAGCATTGTATTTGGAACAAAACACTCACTAAACCCTAAAGCTCAACTAAATCTTGTAATAAGTCACGGGAAACTGAGCAAGTTTAGATGACTAAACTGCTTGGAGTAACCCTAGATTGTAAACTG
>NW_025755493.1:2500-7689 GCF_021184085.1 Oncorhynchus gorbuscha
ACCAGTGATGACATCATAGTAGAAGGAAGCCCAGTATACAAGGTCCTCCAGCTGCTCAACAGGGTTCGTTGTTATCCTGCCAGAAGGCTGTTATCTTTGGGACGCATCTGAAAGTGTCTGTCCTGTGTGAATACGATCCTCGCCTGCTACATTTTATATGATTCACTGACTGATTCACTGTCTGATTCACTGACTGATTCACTGACTGATTCACTGTCTGATTCACTGACTGATTCACTGACTGATTCACTGTCTGATTCACTGACTGATTCACTGACTGATTCACTGTCTGATTCACTGACTGATTCACTGTCTGATTCACTGACTGATTCACTGTCTGATTCACTGTCTGATTCACTGTCTGATTCACTGACTGATTCACTGTCTGATTCACTGACTGATTCACTGACTGATTCACTCACTGATTCACTGACTGATTCACTGTCTGATTCACTGACTGATTCACTGACTGATTCACTGACTGATTCACTGTCTGATTCACTGACTGATTCACTGACTGATTCACTCACTGATTCACTGACTGATTCATCTGGACACAGTAAACATGGCCGCTGTTCAAAGTCATCTTGAAAAGACACTCAATATTGACCCTTTTTGTTGTTGTTGTTGTTGTTGTTGACCCCTAGTAAAATGACCACCTGCTTTCCAACAACAGATATAGTAGCTGTATGACAATTAGTCCAAGTGACTCGATCAATTGAAACAGCAAAAAGATCATGGCCAATAGCTGACCTGTAGTAAATACATTCAGACATTGTTGTGGCCCCTCGAACGAACCAATTTTACCATATCTGCAGCTATACTGTACTGTGTATGTCCCCAGAAGGCAAGATGAGGTAGACACACAAAGTGAAAGCAGATTTCCTCTATGAGTTATTTTATTTTGTCTGGGTCTGATGGTGGTGGTAGACTACATACGCCCCCTAGTGGCAAGGATTATATTCCTAATCTAATATACCATCTAGCAGACTTTTATCCAAAGCGATTTACACCCACGAGGTGCATGAATGTTTACCAGTCGGCTGGTCCCGGAATCGAACCCACTACCCTTGGCGTTACAAGCACCACGTTCAACCAACTGTGAGCTACAAAAGGACCACAATCTAACCTCTCCTTTCATTCCTTCCACAATAAAATATACAAATGTATGAAAGGTACGCTCTGATACCTATATCACTTGTCCCAGCATGTAGAACAGAGGGGTTAGAAAGCAGTGCATTGTCCCTGTCGAATAAACCAAATGAAAGGAACTTACACAACTTTTCCTGGCATGTAGAGCAGAATTGGGACCACAGGAGAATCATCGTTACCATAGATGATGAAGCCCATCTCTTGAAGACGAGACCTGAAGTAGCGTGTGTTCTCTGCCAGCTGGTGCACCCTGGCCTGACCTACAGAGACAGAGTTAATATGGGGTTAGGGCTAGTAGTTATGGGGTCCAACCCTGGAGAGAGTTAATATGGGGTTAGGGCTAGTAGTTATGGGGTCCAACCCTGGAGAGAGTTAATATGGGGTTAGGGCTAGTGGTGATGGGGTCTATTAATATGGGGTTAGGGCTAGTGGTGATGGGGTCTATTAATATGGGGTTAGGGCTAGTGGTGATGGGGTCTATTAATATGGGGTTAGGGCTAGTGGTGATGGGGTCTAACCCTGGAGAGAGTTAATATGGGGTTAGGGCTAGTGGTGATGGGGTCTAACCCTGGAGAGAGTTAATATGGGGTTAGGGCTAGTGGTGATGGGGTCTAACCCTGGAGAGAGTTAATATGGGGTTAGGGCTAGTGGTGACGGGGTCTAACCCTGGAGAGAGTTAATATGGGGTTAGGGCTAGTGGTGATGGGGTCTATTAATATGGGGTTAGGGCTAGTGGTGATGGGGTCTAACCCTGGAGAGAGTTAATATGGGGTTAGGGCTAGTGGTGACGGGGTCTAACCCTGGAGAGAGTTAATATGGGGTTAGGGCTAGTGGTGATGGGGTCTAACCCTGGAGAGAGTTAATATGGGGTTAGGGCTAGTGGTGATGGGGTCTAACCCTGGAGAGAGTTAATATGGGGTTAGGGCTAGTGGTGATGGGGTCTAACCCTGGAGAGAGTTAATATGGGGTTAGGGCTAGTGGTGATGGGGTCTAACCCTGGAGAGAGTTAATATGGGGTTAGGGCTAGTGGTGACGGGGTCTATTAATATGGGGTTAGGGCGAGTGGTGACGGGGTCTAACCCTGGAGAAGTTAATATGGAGTTAGGGCTAGTGGTGATGGGGTCTATTAATATGGGGTTAGGGCTAGTGGTGATGGGGTCTAACCCTGGAGAGAGTTAATATGGGTTTAGGGCTAGTGGTGATGGGGTCTAACCCTGGAGAGAGTTAATATGGGGTTAGGGCTAGTGGTGATGGGGTCTAACCCTGGAGAGAGTTAATATGGGGTTAGGGCTAGTGGTGACGGGGTCTAACCCTGGAGAGAGTTAATATGGGGTTAGGGCTAGTGGTGATGGGGCTAACCCTGGAGAGAGTTAATATGGAGTTAGGGCTAGTGGTGATGGGGTCTAACCCTGGAGAGAGTTAATATGGGGTTAGGGCTAGTGGTGACAGGGTCTAACCCTGGAGAGAGTTAATATGGGGTTAGGGCTAGTGGTGATCGGGTCTATTAATATGGGGTTAGGGCTAGTGGTGATGGGGTCTATTGATATGGGGTTGGGGCTAGTGGTGACGGGGTCTAACCCTGGAGAGAGTTAATATGGGGTTAGGGCGAGTGGTGACGGGGTCTAACCCTGGAGAGAAGTTAATATGGGGTTAGGGCTAGTGGTGATGGGGTCTAACCCTGGAGAGAGTTAATATGGGGTTAGGGCTAGTGGTGATGAGGTCTAACCCTGAAGAAGTTAATATGGGGTTAGGGCTAGTGGTGATGGGGTCTAACCCTGGAGAGAGTTAATATGGGGTTAGGGCTAGTGGTGATGAGGTCTAACCCTGAGAGAGTTAATATGGGGTTAGGGCTAGTGGTGATGAGGTCTAACCCTGAAGAGAGATAATATGGGGTCACATCCTGACCATGGAAAGCTTTTATTTTCTATGGTAGAGTAGGTCAGGGCATGACTGGGGGGCTGTTCTAGTTTATATTTTCCATGTGGGGTTCTAGGTTTGATTTGCTATGGTAGAGTAGGTCAGGGCATGATTGGGGGGCTGTTCTAGTTTATATTTTCCATGTGGGGTTCTAGGTTTGATTTTCTATGGTAGAGTAGGTCAGGGCATGACTGGGGGGCTGTTCTAGTTTATATTTTCCATGTGGGGTTCTAGGTTTGATTTTCTATGTTGGTGATTTGTATGGTTCCCAATTAGAGGCAGCTGATTATCGTTGTCTCTAATTTGGGATCATAATTAAGTATAATTTTTCCCACCTGTGCGTTCTGGGATATTGTTTATGTTGGGAGTTAGTGCACATAGCACCTCAGGAGTCACGGTCTGTTCGTTTATTGTTTTGTTAAGTTTCACTAATAATAAAGTATGGAACTCATCGCGCTGTGTCTTATCCGACCATTACGAACACCGTGATTGTGCCATTCAGCATCCAGAATAATCCCAGTGCAGCAACCCTGGATCAGTTAAGTGTTTTAGCATCGAGTTGATTTGAGCGATGCCTAGAATCCCCAACTTCTTCCTGTCAGCCTTGGGATTCAAACTGCAACACTTGGTAACAGTTCCGCCTCGCTAACCTTTAGGTTACCTGTCACCCCCAGAAGATGAGCCACGGTGGTGTAGGGAACCATCCGGAGGGTAACACTTCACAGCACCGGGAGCTCACATTATAGAACACTGTCTCTTCTACATCGTTTTAGTCAGCTTGAACCACATGTAGGTTTAAACTGACCCTGGACTCTTTAATGAGCTGCACCATACCACCTGGCCAGTTAACATGAACCAGGGATGGAGAGAGAGAGGGGGGGGTGATAGTGTAGTGATAGTGTAGTGATAGTGTAGTGATAGTGTAGTGACAGTGTAGTGATAGTGTAGTGATAGTGTAGTGACAGTGTAGTGACAGTGTAGTGATAGTGTAGTGACAGTGTAGTGACAGTGTAGTGTAGTGATAGTGATAGTGTAGTGTAGTGATAGTGTAGTGACAGTGTAGTGATAGTGATAGTGTAGTGATAGTGTAGTGATAGTGACAGTGTAGTGACAGTGTAGTGATAGTGACAGTGTAGTGACAGTGTAGTGTAGTGATAGTGATATAGTGTAGTGATAGTGTAGTGACAGTGTAGTGATAGTGTAGTGATAGTGTAGTGACAGTGTAGTGATAGTGTAGGACAGTGTAGTGATAGTGTAGTGATAGTGTAGTGACAGTGTAGTGACAGTGTAGTGATAGTGTAGTGACAGTGTAGTGACAGTGTAGTGACAGTGTAGTGATAGTGTAGTGATAGTGTAGTGACAGTGTAGTGACAGTGTAGTGTAGTGGTGACAGTGTGGTGATAGTGTAGTGATGTGGTGATGGTGTAGTGATAGTGTAGTGACGAGTGTAGTGATAGTGTAGTGACAGTGTAGTGACAGTGTAGTGTAGTGATAAGTGTAGTGATAGTGTAGTGATAGTGTAGTGATAGTGTAGTGACAGTGTAGTGATAGTGTAGTGACAGTGTAGTGACAGTGTGAGTGTAGTGACAGTGTAGTGATAGTGTAGTGATAGTGTAGTGATAGTGTAGTGACAGTGTTTTGATAGTGTAGTGACGGTGTAGTGATAGTGTAGTGACAGTGTAGTGATAGTGTAGTGATAGTGCAGTGTGGTGATAGTGTAGTGATAGTGTAGTGACAGTGTAGTGATAGTGTAGTGATAGTGTAGTGACAGTGTAGTGATAGTGTAGTGATAGTGTAGTGATAGTGTAGTGACGGCGGTGTAGTGATGGTGTAGTGACAGTGTGAGTGATAGTGTAGTGACAGTGTAGTGATAGTGTAGTGATAGGTGTAGTGACAGTGTAGTGACAGTGTAGTGATAGTGTAGTGACAGTGTAGTGACAGTGTAGTGATAGGTGGTATGGTGTAGTGATAGTGTAGTGATAGTGTAGTGATAGTGTGGTGACAGTGTAGTGACAGTGTAGTGTAGTGACAGTGTAGTAGATGCAGTGTAGTGATAGTGTAGTGATTAGTGTAGTGACAGTGTAGTGATAGTGTGGTGACAGTGTAGTGACAGTGTGGTG
>NW_025755494.1:5000-7689 GCF_021184085.1 Oncorhynchus gorbuscha
CGTACAGCTGTTTAGTTAGATACATAGCACAGTCCCTCCAGGATTTCACAATTTGTTTTTGTGATTTTTACAACCAGAAATGGTTGATTTTGCTTCAGCTTTTTGAAATTGTGCGATACATTTTGCAATGTTTTTTTTTCATGTTAATTTCATATAAAGCAATAAAAGGTTTTCGGATTACTTTAAGCAGAATATGCAACACAAAAACAATCAGAAACACCTTTAAGTGCTCAATTCTGTTGATTTTCCTGAACAAACAGCTCTGTCATAATCCATTCACTCCCTCACTCACTCACTCACTCACTCACTCACTCACTCACTCACTCACTCTCTCACTCACTCACTCTCTCACTCTCTCACTCACTCACTCTCTCACTCTCTCACTCTCTCACTCTCTCACTCTCTCACTCTCTCACTCACTCACTCTCTCACTCACTCACTCACTCACACCTCTCCTCTCCCTCTCTAGCAGGCTTGGGGCTTTCTACCAACACGAGATGCACTTCCCATTCTTACTCTCTCTCTCTCAAAAAATTATATATATATATATATATATATATATATATATATATATATATATATATATATATATATATATATATATATATATATATTCAAAGCTGATCAATCGCTTTCCATTTGAGGATAGATATTTCTTGTCTTCAAATTATTTGAGATTGTGACTTTTTTGTGATTATTTTCTGAAAGGGTCGTAAGGGAGATACAGTATAGAACAGGAAACAAACAAACAAAGTATTGTGGTTGATATGTACTTTTAAAACAGTATTACCATTTCTAAAAAAATCCAGAAAGATTGTGGTTTCGTGATCCGTATGAAGTTTTACAGAGAGTTTAAAATGGTAAAGCTAACAAATTGCACTCAGTGCTTTGAGCAGTGCTCTCCATAGACAGACTGGGGAGAGCAGAGAGCCGACCACCCTACTAAAGCCAAGGTTAGACTGGGGAGAGCAGAGAGCCGACCATCCTACTAAAGCCAAGGTTAGACTGGGGAGAGCAGAGAGCCCACCACCCTACTAAAGCCAAGGTTAGACTGGGGAGAGCAGAGTGCTGACCACCCTACTAAAGCCAAGGTTAGGCTGGGGAGAGCAGAGAGCCGACCACCCTACTAAAGCCAAGGTTAGACTGGGGAGAGCAGAGAGCCGACCACCCTACTAAAGCCAAGGTTAGACTGGGGAGAGCAGAGAGCCGACCATCCTACTAAAGCCAAGGTTAGACTGGGGAGAGCAGAGAGCCGACCACCCTACTAAAGCCAAGGTTAGACTGGGGAGAGCAGAGAGCCGACCATCCTACTAAAGCCAAGGTTAGACTGGGGAGAGCAGAGAGCCGACCACCCTACTAAAGCCAAGGTTAGACTGGGGAGAGCAGAGAGCCGACCATCCTACTAAAGCCAAGGTTAGACTGGGGAGAGCAGAGAGCCGACCACCCTACTAAAGCCAAGGTTAGACTGGGGAGAGCAGAGAGCCGACCATCCTACTAAAGCCAAGGTTAGACTGGGGAGAGCAGAGAGCCGACCACCCTACTAAAGCCAAGGTTAGACTGGGGAGAGCAGAGAGCCGACCACCCTACTAAAGCCAAGGTTAGACTGGGGAGAGCAGAGAGCCGACCATCCTACTAAAGCCAAGGTTAGACTGGGGAGAGCAGAGAGCCGACCACCCTACTAAAGCCAAGGTTAGACTGGGGAGAGCAGAGAGCAGACCACCCTACTAAAGCCAAGGTTAGACTGGGGAGAGCAGAGAGCCGACCACCCTACTAAAGCCAAGGTTAGACTGGGGAGAGCAGAGTGCTGACCACCCTACTAAAGCCAAGGTTAGACTGGGGAGAACAGAGAGCCGACCACCCTACTAAAGCCAAGGTTAGACTGGGGAGAGCAGAGAGCTGACCACCCTACTAAAGCCAAGGTTAGACTGGGGAGAGCAGAGTGCTGACCACCCTACTAAAGCCAAGGTTAGACTGGGGAGAGCAGAGAGCCGACCACCCTACTAAAGCCAAGGTTTGACTCGGGAGAGCAGAGTGCCGACCACCCTACTAAAGCCAAGGTTAGACTGGGGAGAGCAGAGTGCCGACCACCCTACTAAAGCCAAGGTTAGACTGGGGAGAGCAGAGTGCCGACCACCCTACTAAAGCCAAGGTTAGACTGGGGAGAGCAGAGTGCCGACCACCCTACTAAAGCCAAGGTTAGACTGGGGAGAGCAGAGAGCCGACCACCCTACTAAAGCCAAGGTTAGACTGGGGAGAGCAGAGAGCCGACCACCCTACTAAAGCCAATGTTAGACTGGGGAGAGCAGAGAGCCGACCACCCTACTAAAGCCAAGGTTAGACTGGGGAGAGCAGAGTGCTGACCACCCTACTAAAGCCAAGGTTAGACTGGGGAGAGCAGAGAGCCGACCACCCTACTAAAGCCAAGGTTTGACTCGGGAGAGCAGAGTGCCGACCACCCTACTAAAGCCAAGGTTAGACTGGGGAGAGCAGAGTGCCGACCACCCTACTAAAGCCAAGGTTAGACTGGGGAGAGCAGAGTGCCGACCACCCTACTAAAGCCAAGGTTAGACTGGGGAGAGTAGAGTGCTGACCACCCTACTAAAGCCAAGGTTAGACTGGGGAGAGCAGAGAGCCGACCACCCTACTAAAGCCAAGGTTAGACTGGGGAGAGCAGAGAGCCGACCACCCT
>NW_025755495.1:0-7689 GCF_021184085.1 Oncorhynchus gorbuscha
TGTCATGCAGGTGAAGGAGGACCCAAACGCGACTTAACAGAAACAGAGTTTATTAATGCTCAAAACCGAATAACTGAAATCCTCTAGATAGTAGAGGGGAAAACAACTGGAGAAGCGCCACAGACTGCAGGTCGCTTTCGGGTAGGCGCAGGCCGTAGTCAACTGAGACACCTGCTCACACGCAGCCTGAAGAAGGCACAAAACACGACAGGACAGGGTGATACACAATCACGGCAAAAACACGACAGGACAGGGCGAAACGCAATTACAGCATGGAATACAAAACAAGGAACCGACGGAACAGGAACGGGATTACAAAGGAATAAATAGGGAATCTAATCAGGGGAAAGGATCGGGAACAGGTGTGGGAAGACTAAATGATGATTAGGGGAATAGGAACAGCTGGGAGCAGGAACGGAACGACAGAGAGAAGAGAGAGCGAGAGAGTGAGAGAGGGAGGGGGAGAGAGAGGGATAGGAGGGAAAGAACCAAATAAGACCAGCAGAGGGAAACGAATAGCATGGGGAGCACAGGGACAAGACATGATAATAAAATGACAAACATGACAGTACTTCACTCACCGAGCTCCTGCGCCTCTCGAGGAGGAAACACTGGCAGCAACGGAGGAAATCATAGATCAAACGGTCCAGCACGCCCCGAGAAAGAACCCAACTCCTCTCCTCAGGACCGTAACGAAAAACGATAAAAAGGGAAACTAGGTACTACTCTAAAAAAAAAATGAGAACTAGGGACAGACTGAGACACAGCAAGGGCAGGGACAAGAACAGAGAGATGCGATGGCAGGGAACAGACTGAGACCCAGCAAGACCAGGAGCAGAAGCAGAAAAAAATTACCAGACTTCTTCTGCGCGCAGAGTCTGAACACGCAGCCACGAAACGGCGCGTGTCACGTCCTGAGTCGGGGCCACCAAAAGCGCTTCTGGCGAATAGACGCAAGAGTGCCTCGAACACCGGGATGACCTTTCAGTTAACTTGGCAGAGTGAGCCCACTGAAGAACAGCCAGACGAGTGGAAACAGGAACGAAAAGGAGGTTACTAGGACAAGCGCGCGGCGACGCAGTGTGCGTGAGTGCTTGCTTAACCTGTCTTTCAATTCCCCAGACTGTCAACCCGACAACACGCCCATAAGGAAGAATCCCCTCGAGATCAGTAGAAGCCACAGAAGAACTAAACAGACGGGATAAGGCATCAGGCTTGGTGTTCTTGCTACCCGGACGGTAAGAAATCACAAACTCGAAACGAGCGAAAAACAACGCCCAACGAGCTTGACGGGCATTAAGTCGTTTGGCAGAACGGATGTACTCAAGGTTCTTATGGTCTGTCCAAACGACAAAAGGAACGGTCGCCCCTCCAACCACTGTCGCCATTCGCCTAGGGCTAAGCGGATGGCGAGCAGTTCACGGTTACCCACATCATAGTTGCGCTCAGATGGCGACAGGCGATGAGAAAAATAAGCGCAAGGATGAACCTTATCGTCAGACTGGAAGCGCTGGGATAGAATGGCTCCCACGCCTACCTCTGAAGCGCCAACCTCGACAATGAATTGTCTAGTGACGTCAGGAGTAACGAGGATAGGAGCGGACGTAAAACGTTCTTTTAGAAGATCAAAAGCTCCCTGGGCGGAACCGGACCACTTAAAACACGTCTTGACAGAAGTAAGAGCTGTGAGAGGGGCAGCAACTTGACCGAAATTACGAATGAAACGCCGATAGAAATTAGCGAAACCTAAAAAGCGCTGCAACTCGACACGTGACCTTGGAACGGGCCAATCACTGACAGCTTGGACCTTAGCGGAATCCATCTGAATGCCTTCAGCGGAAATAACGGAACCGAGAAAAGTAACGGAGGAGACATGAAAAGAGCACTTCTCAGCCTTTACGTAGAGACAATTCTCTAAAAGGCGCTGTAGAACACGTCGAACGTGCTGAACATGAATCTCGAGTGACGGAGAAAAATCAGGATATCGTCAAGATAGACAAAAACAAAAATGTTCAGCATGTCTCTCAGAACATCATTAACTAATGCCTGAAAAACAGCTGGCGCATTGGCGAGACCGAACGGCAGAACCCGGTACTCAAAATGCCCTAACGGAGTGTTAAACGCTCGTTTTCCACTCGTCCCCCTCTCTGATGCGCACGAGATGGTAAGCGTTACGAAGGTCCAACTTAGTAAAGCACCTGGCTCCCTGCAGAATCTCGAAGGCTGATGACATAAGGGGAAGCGGATAACGATTCTTAACCGTTATGTCATTCAGCCCTCGATAATCCACGCAGGGGCGCAGAGTACCGTCCTTCTTCTTAACAAAAAGAACCCCGCCCCGGCCGGAGAAGAAGAAGGCACTATGGTACCGGCGTCAAGAGACACAGACAAATAATCCTCGAGAGCCTTACGTTCGGGAGCCGACAGAGAGTATAGTCTACCTCGAGGAGGCGTGGTCCCTGGAAGGAGATCAATACTACAATCATACGACCGGTGAGGAGGAAGGGAGTTGGCTCGGGACCGACTGAAGACCGTGCGCAGATCATGATATTCCTCCGGCACTCCTGTCAAATCGCCAGGTTCCTCCTGAGAAGTAGGGAGAGAAGAAACGGGAGGGATGGCAGACATTAAACACTTCACATGACAAGAAACGTTCCAGGATAGGATAGAATTACTAGACCAATTAATAGAAGGATTATGACATACTAGCCAGGGATGACCCAAAACAACAGGTGTAAACGGTGAACGGAAAATCAAAAAAGAAATAGTCTCACTGTGGTTACCAGATACTGTGAGAGTTAAAGGTAGTGTCTCAAATTTGATACTGGGAAGATGACTACCATCTAAGGCAAACATGGGCGTAGGCTTGTCTAATGGTCTGAAAGGAATGTTATGTTTCCGAACCCATGCTTCGTCCATGAAACAACCCTCAGCCCCAGAGTCAATCAAGGCACTGCATGTAGCACCCGAACCGGTCCAGCGTAGATGGACCGACATAGTAGTACAAGATCTAGATGAAGGGATCTGAGTAGTAGCGTCAACAGTAGCCTCCGCTTACTGATGGGCTCTGGCCTCTTACTGGACATGAAATAACAAAATGTCCAGCAACTCCGCAATAGAGGCACAGGCGGTTGGTGGATCCTCTGTTCCCTCTCCTGGCCCGAGATGCGAATCCCTCCCAGCTGCATGGGCTCAGTCTCAAAGCCAGGAGGAGGGAGATGGTTGCGATGCGGAGCAGGGAAACACCGTTGATGCGAGCTCTTCCACGAGCCCGGTGACGAAGATCTACCGTCGTTCTATGCGGATGGCGAGAGCAATCAAAGAGTCCATCTGAAGGAACCTCCCGGGAAAGAATCTCATCCTTAACCGCTGCGTGGAGTCCCTCCAGAAAACGAGCGAGCAGCGCCCGGCTCGCTCCACTCACTAGAGGCAGCAAGAGTGCGAAACTCAATGGAATAACTTCGCTATGGACCGTTCACCTTGGCATAAGGAAGCCAGGGCCCTAGAAGCCTCCTCACCAAAACTGAACGGGTCAAAAACCCGAATCATCTCCTCTTTAAAGTTCTGAAATTGTTAGAGCAAAATCAGCCTTGCCTCCCAGATAGCTGTGCCCTATCTCGAGCCCCGCCAGTGAGGAGTGAAATGACGTATAACCCGAGCTCTCTCTAGAGTATGTTGGGGTTGAGAGAGAACACAATCTCACACTGCGTGAGAAAGGAGCGGCACTCAGTGGGCTGCCCGGAGTAGCAAGGTGGGTTATTAACCCTGGGTTCTGGAGGCTCGGCAGGCCAGGGAGTAACAGGCACGAGACGAGACTCTGGAACTGTCCAGAGAGGTCGGAAACCTGAGCGGCCAGGTTCTCCACGGCATGGCGAGCAGCAGACAATTCCTGCCCGGTCTGCCGAGCATGGCTCCTTGGATCTTGACGGCAGTGTAAACAGCGCCTGAAGTCGCTGGGTCCATTCCTTGGTCGGTTCCTCTGTTATGCAGGTGAAGGAGGACCCAAACGCGACTCTAACAGAAACAGAGTTTATTAATGCTCAAACCGACAACTGAAATCCTCTAGATAGTAGAGGGGAAAACAACTGGAGAAGCGGCCACAGACTGCAGGTCGCTCAGGGCAGGCGCAGGCCGTAGTCAACTGGGAGACACCTGCTCACACGCAGCGTCTGAAGAAGGCACAAAACACGACAGTGGACAGGGGTGATACACAATCAACGGCAAAAAACACGACAGGACAGGGCGAAACGCAATTACAGCATGGAATACAAAACAAGGAACCGACGGAACAGGAACGGATTACAAAGGAATAAATAGGGAATCTAATCAGGGGAAAGGATCGGGAACAGGTGGGAAGACTAATGATGATTAGGGGAATAGGGAACAGCTGGGAGCAGGGAATGAACGACAGAGAGAAGAGAGAGCGAAGAGTGAGAGAGGAGGAGAGAGAGGATAGGAGGAAAAAGAACCAAATAAGACCAGCAGAGGAAACGAATAGCATGGGGAGCACAGGGACAAGACATGATAATAAATGACAAACATGACACCTCTCTTGAAAAGTTAAGCATGTCCCAGTTTGATCCTACCTGTGCACTTCAAGCTCAGAAGATAGATGGGGCAATCAATTCACATATGGTATCAAGGGCACTAAAGTAGGCAGAGGAGGTCCTATAGCAAGCGGCAACATGAGAGACTTGTTTCTGGAAATAAGACTTTTAGAAGTAAACTCAAATTGTTTGGGTACAGATAGCCTGCAGAGTTCTGTATTACTATCTTTGCAGTAGGATTGCAACACTCCCTTTGACAGTTCTACATCTTGGTGTAAACGATTATTTCAGGGTTTTTGGTGGTTTCCTAAGCCAGGATTCAGACACGGCTATGACATCTGGGTTGGCAAATGCTGTGCTCAAAGCAGTGAGTAAAACAAACTTAGGGAGTAGGCTTCTAATGTTAACATGCATTAAAACCAAGTCTTTTAGTTACAGAAGTCAACAAATGAGAGCACTAGAGTGGGTGGAGCCAGGCACGCAGGACCTGGAATTAACCTCCACATCACCAGGAACAGAGGAGAAGCAGGACAAGGGTACGGCTAAAGGCTATACGAACTGGCCGTCTAGCACGCTCAGAACAGAGACTCAAATGAGCAATTTCAAGTAGATAGCATAGATTCAAGGCATAGTGTATAGACAAAGGTAGGATGTGAGTACATTGGAGGCAAACCTAGGCATTGAGTAATGATGAGAGAGATCTAGTCGCTAGAGATGTTTCAACCAGGTGATGTCATTGCATATGTAGAAGGGTGGAACAACATGGTTGGTTAAGGCATATTGAGCAGGGCTACGGGCTCTACATGAAATAAAACAGTAATCACTAACCAGGACAGTAATGGACGAGGCATATTGATATTAGAGAGAGGCATGCGTAGCCAAGTGAACATATGGGTCCAGGAGTGGTTGCCGGACTGGGGTCAAAGGGTGATTCAGACAAGTAATAGGTCAATGCTAACAAGCTAACAGTTAGTAGGCCATGGCTAAACAAGCTAGCAGTTAGCAGGCCAGATTTTTCAACAAGCAGTTACAGGGGAATAAGAAAATTACAGACCGGGCAGGCAAGCTTAGCAGTTAGCAGGCCCGGGGCCAGCAAGCTTGCAGTTAGTAGACGGGGCAAGCAAGCAGTTAGCAGGCCGGGTTAGCAAGCAAGCAGTTAGCAGGGCAGGCAAGCAGTTAGCAGGGGCCAGCAGTTAGTAGACCGGACAGGCAAGCTAGCAGTTAGCAGACCGGGGCGGCAAGCTAGCAATTGGGGGTGGACTGACTATATTATTTGAAAGTTAATAGACTGGTTTGACACACCACAATGTTCTATCCAAACTGGTGTCTGACTGGCGTTTTGATTGGCGCCTGGTTGATACATTCTATTTAGTTTTTTATGTTGTAGTGGGGGGCAACATTACTATTCTTATGGATGTGCAGGGATAATTCAGATGGAACTGTTAGCAGGCATAGATGCAATCAGCATCCAGGAACTGAACAACCATTTTATAAATAAAGGTAAAACATGACAGGCAAATACTGTATGCAAGGCATATAAAAATGGTATAGCATGAAACATAAATTACTACATATACACATTTTTTTTACATAGTTACATTACTTATTAATAAACAAATATAAATATTATGCATGGAAAATGAATGTGTCCGTTTAGCATTTATTTGTCATTTAGTATTTTTACAGTGTACATATGTAAAGCAGCCCTGCACAATTTTACCCAAGCATTGGCTTGGAAAGTCTCAGAAGGAAGTCTATAAGCAGACGAGAGGGAACTGCTTACATAACTGGAAAATGAGTGGTGTGAACCTATATTACAATTTCATAATTACATAGACAGACAAGATAATCCTTAACAACATAATTTAATCAGGTTACAAACCAACAAAGTGGTACACCGCTGAGCAAAAAGAATGTCTAACAGACACAAGTGGTTTCCATTCCTGGTTTCCAGCTGAGCTCAGAATATGATTTTGTTGCCTTGGACACTAACATGCCTTCCCTCTAAAGCAAACATATCTCACTTTATGATATGCAATTACCCCAAAACCACTTTAAAAAACATTTGACTTCCATGTGCAGTTGTTAGAAAAATTATAATGTATCTACCAACTGTGAGAGGATACATTTATTCAAGATATTTAGAATTATTTAATGTATGGCCTAACTTTTGTCTATAAAAATGTAATATGTTTAAACACACAAGTACTTGTCAATGGAGAAACGTCAGGTACTGTACTGACAGTGCTATTTTCCAGCTGAATCACGGAATAATTGACTATCTTATCATAACATATGATGAATCTGATATTATAATACGCCTTTCCTTTCCATTATGCTTTTTATGACTAGAGGGACACTCATACAGTACCTTTAGAAAGTATTCATTCCCCTTGACTTATTTGACATTTTATTTGACATTTTGTTGTGTTACAGCCTAAATTCAAAATGGATTCAAAATATTTGTTTCTCACCTATCTACACACATAACACCATAATGACAAAGTGAAAATGGGGATGCTGTGGCGATGCTTTTCAGCGGCAGGGACTGGGGAGACTGGTAAGGATAGAGGGAAAAATTCATTGAGGCAAATCCTTGATGAGACAGACTGGGGTGGGAGATCTGCGTTCCAACAGGACAATGACACCAAGCATACAGCCTAAGCAACACTGGAATGGCTTCAGAACAAGAATGTGAAAGTTGTCAAACTCCCATTGAAAACTCCGCAGAAGGAACTTGAAGATTGCTGTTCACCACCGCTCCCAACTCTAATTTAACATGGTTGAGATAATCTGCAAAGAAGAACTGGGAGAAAATCCCCCAAATCCAGAAGCTCGCACAGACATACCCATGGTGACTCAAAGCTGTAATAACCGCCAAAGGTGCTTCTACAAAAGTATTGACCCAGGAGATATGAATAGTTAAAATATTTCTGTATAATTTTTTTAAATAAATTGGCTAAAATGTCAACAACAAAAAACTTTACTTTATTATGGGGTTTTTGGTGTGTAAATGGGTGAAAAAAATACATGTAATTAATTTTGAATTCAGGCTGTAACACAACAAAATGTGGAATAATTCAAGAGGTAGCGAACTACTTTCTGAATGCACTTGTCAGGGTTTTCACTGCTGGTCATTCGA
>NW_025755496.1:0-7687 GCF_021184085.1 Oncorhynchus gorbuscha
GCAGCACAGTCAGATGGACTGGGGACAGCAAGGAGCCATCATGTCAGGTAGTCCTGGGGCACGGTCCTAGGGCTCAGGTCCTCCGAGAGAGAGAAAGAAAGAGAGAATTAGAGAGAGCATATGTGGGGTGGCCAGTCCTCTTCTGGCTGTGCCAGGTGGAGATTATAACAGAACGTGGCCAAGATGTTCAAATGTTCATAAATGACCAGCATGGTTGAATAATAGTAAGGCAGAACAGTTGAAACTGGAGCAGGAGCATGGCCAGGTGGACTGGGGACAGCAAGGAGTCCTCATGTCAGGTAGTCCTGGGACATGGTCCTAGGGCCCAGGCCAGTTGAAACTGGAGCAGCAGCATGGCCAGGTGGACTGGGGACAGCAAGGAGTCATCATGTCAGGTAGTCCTGGGGCATGGTTCTAGGGCTCAGGTCCTCCGAGAGAGAGAAAGAAAGAGAGAAGGAGAGAATTAGAGAACGCACACTTAGATTTACACAGGACACCGAATAGGACAGGAGAAGTACTCCAGATAAACAAACTGACCCTAGCCCCCCGACACATAAACTACTGCAGCATAAATACTGGAGGCTGAGACAGGAGGGGTCAGGAGACACTGTGGCCCCATCCGAGGACACCCCCGGACAGGGCCAAACAGGAAGGATATAACCACACCCACTTTGCCAAAGCACAGCCCCCACACCACTAGAGGGAAATCTTCAACCACCAACTTACCATCCTGAGACAAGGCCGAGTATAGCCCACAAAGATCTCCGACACGGTACAACCCAAGGGGTGGGGGGAACCCAGACAGGCCGACCACAACAGTGAATCAACCCACCCAGGTGACGCATCCCCCCCAGGGACGGCACGAGAGAGCCCCAGCAAGCCAGTGACTCAGCCCCCGTAACAGGGTTAGAGGCAGAGAATCCCAGTGGAAAAGGGGAACCGGCCAGGCAGAGACAGCAAGGGCGGTTCGTTGCTCCAGAGCCTTTCCGTTCACCTTCCCACTCCTGGGCCAGACTACACTCAATCATATGACCCACTGAAGAGATGAGTCTTCAGTAAAGACTTAAAGGTTGAGACCGAGTTTGCGTCTCTGACATGGGTAGGCAGACCGTTCCATAAAAATGGAGCTCTATAGGAGAAAGCCCTGCCTCCAGCTGTTTGCTTAGAAATTCTAGGGACAATTAGGAGGCCTGCGTCTTGTGACCGTAGCGTACGTATAGGTATGTACGGCAGGACCAAATCAGAGAGGTAGGTAGGAGCAAGCCCATGTAATGCTTTGTAGGTTAGCAGTAAAACCTTGAAATCAGCCCTTGCTTTGACAGGAAGCCAGTGTAGAGAGGCTAGCACTGGAGTAATATGATCAAATTTTTTGGTTCTAGTCAGGATTCTAGCAGCCGTATTTAGCACTAACTGAAGTTTATTTAGTGCTTTATCCGGGTAGCCGGAAAATAGAGCATTGCAGTAGTCTAACCTAGAAGTGACAAAAGCATGGATTAATTTTTCTGCATCATTTTTGGACAGAAAGTTTCTGATTTTTGCAATGTTACGTAGATGGAAAAAGCTGTCCTCGAAATGGTCTTGATATGTTCTTCAAAAGAGAGATCAGGGTCCAGAGTAACGCCGAGGTCCTTCACAGTTTTATTTGAGACGACTGTACAACCATTAAGATTAATTGTCAGATTCAACAGAAGATCTCTTTGTTTCTTGGGACCTAGAACAAGCATCTCTGTTTTGTCCGAGTTTAATAGTAGAAAGTTTGCAGCCATCCACTTCCTTATGTCTGAAACACATGCTTCTAGCGAGGGCAATTTTGGTGCTTCACCATGTTTCATTGAAATGTACAGCTGTGTGTCATCCGCATAGCAGTGAAAGTTTACATTATGTTTTCGAATAACATCCCCAAGAGGTAAAATATATAGTGAAAACAATAGTGGTCCTAAAACAGAACCTTGAGGAACACCGAAATGTACAGTTGATTTGTCAGAGGACAAACCATTCACAGAGACAAACTGATATCTTTCCGACAGATAAGACCTAAACCAGGCCAGAACATGTCCGTGTAGACCAATTTGGGTTTCCAATCTCTCCAAAAGAATGTGGTGATCGATGGTATCAAAAGCAGCACTAAGGTCTAGGAGCACGAGGACAGATGCAGAGCCTCGGTCCGATGCCATCAAAATGTCATTTACCACCTTCACAAGTGCCGTCTCAGTGCTATGATGGGGTCTAAAACCAGACTGAAGCATTTCGTATACATTGTTTGTCTTCAGGAAGGCAGTGAGTTGCTGCGCAACAGCCTTCTCTAAAATCTTTGAGAGGAATGGAAGATTCGATATAGGCCGATAGTTTTTATATTTTCTGGGTCAAGGTTTGGCTTTTTCAAGAGAGGCTTTATTACTGCCACTTTTAGTGAGTTTGGTACACATCCAGTGGATAGAGAGCCGTTTATTATGTTCAACATAGGAGGGCCAAGCACAGGAAGCAGCTCTTTCAGTAGTTTAGTTGGAATAGGGTCCAGTATACAGCTTGAAGGTTTAGAGGCCATGATTATTTTCATCATTGTGTCAAGAGATATAGTACTAAAACACTTGAGCGTCTCTCTTGATCCTAGGTCCTGGCAGAGTTGTGCAGACTCAGGACAACTGAGGTTTGGAGGAATACGCAGGTTTAAAGAGGAGTCCGTAATTTGCTTTCTAATAATCATAATCTTTTCCTCAAAGAAGTTCATGAATTTATCACTGCTAAAGTGCAAGTCATCCTCTCTTGGGGAATGCTGCTTTTAGTTAGCTTTGCCACAGTATCAAAAAGGAATTTTCGGATTGTTCTTATTTTCCTCAATTAAGTTAGAAAAATAGGACGATCGAGCAGCAGTAAGGGCTCTTCGGTACTGCACGGTACCATCCTTCCAAGCTAGTCGGAAGACTTCCAGTTTGGTGTGGCGCCATTTCCGTTCCAATTTTCTGAAGCTTGCTTCAGAGCTCGGGTATTTTCTGTGTACCATGGAGCTAGTTTCTTATGAGACATTTTTTAGTTTTTAGGGGTGCAACTGCATCTAGGGTATTGCGTTAAGGTTAAATTGAGATCCAATTTATGGGCACGACTTTTGATGTTCCTTAGTTTGGGGTCTGAGTCAGACTATTTGTTGCAGATTGCAAACGCAAATAAAATGGTAGGTCTGATAGTCCAGGATTATGAGGAAACAGACATTAAGATCCACAACATTTATTCCAATCCATCCTCAGTTTTCTCCTATCACAGCCATTACACTCTGTTTTAAAGTCACCATTGGCCTCATGGTGAAATCCCTTAGCGGCTTCCTTCTTCTCCGTCAACTGAGTTAGGAAGGACACCTGTATCTTTGTAGTGATTGGGTGTATTGATACACCATTCAAAAGTGTAATTAATAACTTCAACATGTTCAAAGGGATATTCAATGTCTGTTTATTTTTTCCCCATCTACCATTAGGTGGCGTTTGCGAGGCATTGGAAAACCTCCCTGGTCTTTGTGGTTGAATCTGTGTTTGAAATTCACTGCTCGACTGAGGGACTATACAGATAATTGTATGCGTGGGGTACAGAGACTAGGTTGAAATGTTAAACACTATTGTACACATTGTGACTTGTTAAACAAATGTTTACTAAGACTTATTTCGACATAACAAAGGAGTTGAATACTTATTGACTCAAGACATTTCAGCTTTTTTTAAATAATAATAATAATTTCAAAAACACCATTCAAGACAGTGGGTTAACTGCCCTGACATTATGCAAAATCTCAATTAGATCCATTTAAAATTCAGACTGTAATATAACAATGGGAAAAGGCAAGGGGTGTGAATACTGAAGGCACTATATTATATAAACATCCTCCACTCCTGTCAAGGCAGTGAATATAATATATAATGGTTGGTTTTGATGCTTGCTAATTGAGTGGCGTTAATGCTCCAGTGAGTATCGCAGTGTGTTGTCTCTCTCTCTTCTCTGAGTCCCAGTGTTCTCCGTGGCCTGATGCCTACATCAGCTCTCCCCAGACAGCTGGCCCCTCTTTCTCCTCTACCGCTCTCACATGCACACTGCCTCCTCTGTACCTGACAGGTAGGCCGTGTGTGAGTAAGAAAAAGTGATGTGTGGCGCTGAGTGAGATAAAATGCCCGGCTTCTTTGTGACCATTGTATTCAGTGGCCTGATCGCCCAATCACCAGACAGACCCTGTCAACCAAGTCGTCACAGAGGTTGGTATACATCACACACACGGACGTGTCTCAAATCATAAAAACTTCTCATTTTAATAAAAGCCTCCAGTTTAGGTTGTATTTATCATTGGAAATTCATTGTTATCCCCCCCAGCTTGCCCTCTTCTCTTCTTTCTCTATATCCTCTCTCTAGCAGCTCAGTCCTCGGCTCCATCAAGGAGGCTCAAGTGGCTTGTCAAGAACCGCTTCAACACATATGCACCGACTCTTCTCCCACTTCCCTCAGGTACACACACCCTTGTATTATGTAGGTTGTTTTATAGGAGTTATTAAAGTGAACCTGTTGTAATGTCATCCAGAGGTGCACCCTAGTGGCTGCAGACTTGAACTTCTTATGGCTGCAATCCCGTTAACAGGAGCGATATATGATAACAGCCAGTCAAAGTGTAGGGCACCATTTTCAAAACATCAAAAATCTCATAATTAAAATTCCTCAAACATACATGTATCTCATACCATTTTTAAAGCTATTGTTACGTTACATTTACTAGTTCCAAAAATGTGTCACAATAGCCGCCATGTTGACGTCAACATAAACAAGAAATTCATGATAAATATTCCCTTACCTTTGATGATCTACATCAGAAAGCACTCCAGGAATCCCAGGTCCACAATAAATGTTTGTTTTGTTAGATAATGTCCGTTATTTATGTCCAAATACCTTCTTTTGTTATCGCATTTGGTATACATATCCAAATGCTCATTCTGGTCAGCATTACGTTGGACAAAAACTTCAAAAAGTTATTTTACAGGTCGAAGAAACATTTCAAACTAAGTACAGAATCAATTATTAGGATGTTTTTAACATTTAGCTTCAATAAAGTTCCAACCGGAGTATTCCTATTTGTCTTCATGAGCAATGGAACGCAAGTGAATACCATGAGGAATCGCGTGATCAGAAAATGGCTGACTGCCAGACATCTGATAGCAGAATCTATCATTCACTCCCACAACACCATATAAGTCTTATTAAAATTTATATTGATGGTTGACATCTAGTGGAACCCCAAAGCAGTGCAACATCATTAATATTTCAAGGGGATTTCATTGGGGACTCTGAATACATTTACATTTAAGTCATTTAGCAGACGCTCTTATCCAGAGCGACTTACAAATTGGATACATACAAAGCTCAGATTTCTAACTTCCTATTTTGATTTCTCCTCGGGATTTTGCTTGCCATATGAGTTCTGTTATACTCAGACGACATTCAAACAGTTTTAGAAACCTTTGTGTTTTCTATCCAATACTAATAATAATAATATGCATATATTAGCAACTGAGACCGAGGAGCATGCCATTTACTTTGGGCAACTTATTCATCCAAGCTACTCAATACTGCCCCCCAGCCATAAGAAGTTAATGCAGGGTAACTTAAATCAGTTTTACCTAATTTCTATCAGCATGTTAAATGTGCAACCAGAGGGAAAAAAATTCTAGACCACCTTCACTCCACACACAGAGAGACGTGCAGAGCTCTCCCTGCCCTCCATTTGGCAAATCTGACCATAACTCTATCCTCCTGATTCCTGCTTACCAGCAAAAATGAAAGCAGGAAGCACCAGTGACTCAATCAATAAAAAAGTGGTCATATGAAGCAGATGCTAAACTACAGGACTGTTTTGCTAGCACAGACTGGAATACGATGGCATTGAGGAGTACACATCAGTCATTGGCTTTATCAATAAGTGCATCGAGGATGTCGTCCCCACAGTGACAGTACGTACATACCCCAACCAGGATCAATTGATTACAGGCAACGTCTGCACTGAACTAAAGGGTAGAGCTGCCTCTTTGAAGGAGCGGGACTCTAACCTGGAAGCTTATAAGAAATTCCGCTATGCCCTCCGACGAACCATCAACCAGGCAATGCGTCAATACAGGACTAAGATCAAATTGTACTACACCGGCTCCGACGCTCGTCTGATGTGGCAGGGCTTGCAAACTATTACAGACTACAAAGGGAAGCACAGCCGAGAGCTGCCCAGTGACATAAGCCTACCAGACGAGCCCAACAACTGCTCGCATCGAGGCAAGGAACACTGAAGCATGCAATGAGAGCATCGGCTGTTCCAGGCGACTGTGTGTGTGTGATCACGCTCTCCGCAGCCGACGTGAGTAAGACCTTTAAACAGGTCAACATTCACAAGGCCAAAGGGTCAGACTGATTACCAGGACGTGTACTCCGAGCATGCAATGACCAACTGGCAAGTGTCTTCACTGACATGTTCAACCTCTCCTTGTCTGTAATACCAACATGTTTCAAGCAGACCACCATAGTCCATGTGCCCAAGAACACAAAGGTAACCTGCCTAAATGTCTACCGACCTGTAGAACTCATGTCTGTAGCCATGAAATACTTTGAAAGGTTGGTCATGGCTCACATCAACACCGTTATCCCAGAAACCCTAGGACCCACTCCAATTTGCATACCGCCCCAACAGATCCACAGATGATGCAATCTCTATTGCACTTCACATTGCCCTTTCCCACTTGGACAAAATAAACACCTATGTGAGAATTCTGTTCATTGACTACAGGTCAGTGTTCAACACCATATTCCCTCAAAGCTCATCACTAAGCTAAAGACCCTGGGACTAAACACTTCCCTCCAACTGGATCCTGGACTTCCTGACTGGCTACCCCCAGGTGGTAAGGGTGGGTAATAATCCATCCGCCATGCTGATCCTCAACACGGGGTCCCTCAGGGTGCGTGCTCAGTCTCCTCCTGTACTCCCTGATGACTGCACGACTCCAACACCATCGTTAAGTTTGCAGACGACACAACAAGCCTGATCACTGACAACAATGAGACTTCCTATAGGGAGGAAGTCAGAGACCTGACCGTGTGGTACAAGGACATCAACCTCTCCCTCAATGTAACCAAGACTAAGGAGATTATTGTGGACTACAGGAAAAGGAGGTCCGAGCACTCCCCCATTCTCATCGACGGGGCTATAGTGGAGCAGGTTGAGAGCTTCAAGTTCCTTGACATCCACAACACAAACGAACTAACGTGGTCCAAGCACACCAAGACAGTTGTGAACAGGGCATGACAAAACCTATTCCCCTCAGGAGACTGAAAAGATTTGGCATGCGCCCTGAGATCCTCTAATGGTTTTACAGCTGCACCATCGAGAGCATCCTGACGCATCACTGCCTGGTATGGCAACTCTAGTGCGTACTGCCAAGTACATCACTGGGGCCAAGCTTCCTGCCATCCAGGACCTCTATACCAGGCGGTGTCAGAGGAAGGCCCTAAAAATGGTCAGACTCCAGCCTACCTAGTCAGACTGTTCTCTCTGCTACCGCATGGTAAGCAGTACCGGAGCGCCAAGTCTAGGTCCAATAGGCTTCTAAACATATTCTACCCCCAAGCCATAAGACTCCCAGACTATTTGCATCCCCCCCCACACTGCTGCTACTTTCTGTTA
>NW_025755497.1:0-7687 GCF_021184085.1 Oncorhynchus gorbuscha
AGAGATCTACTATAATACAGAGATCTACTATAATACAGACATCTACTATAATAAAGACAGAGATCTACTATAATACAGAGATCTACTATAATACAGAGATCTACTATAATACAGAGATCTACTATAATACAGACCCTAGAGGAGATACAGAGATCTACTATAACACAGAGATCTACTATAATACAGACAGAGATCTACTATAATACAGACAGAGATCTACTATAATACAGAGATCTACTATAATACAGACACAGAGATCTACTATAATACAGAGATCTACTATAATACAGACCCTAGAGGGAGATACAGAGATCTACTATAACACAGAGATCTACTATAATACAGACACAGAGATCTACTATAATACAGAGATCTACTATAATACAGACCCTAGAGGGAGATACAGAGATCTCCTATAACACAGACACAGAGATCTATTATAATACAGAGATCTACTATAATACAGACACAGAGATCTACTATAATACAGAGATCTACTATAATACAGAGATCTACTATAACACAGACACAGAGATCCTACTATAATGACACAGAGATCTACTATAATACAGACACAGAGATCTACTAGAACACAGACACAGAGCTCTACTATAATACAGACACAGAAGTCTACTATAACACAGAGATCTACTATAATACAGACACAGAGATCTACTATAATACAGAGATCTACTATAATACGAACACAGAGATCTACTATAACATAGACACAGAGATCTACTATAATACAGACACACAGATCTACTATAACATAGACACAGAGATCTACTATAATACAGACACAGAGCTCTACTATAACATAGACACAGAGATCTACTATAATACAGACACACAGATCTACTATAATACAGACACAGAGATCTACTATAATACAGACAGAGATCTACTATAATGCAGACACAGAGATCTACTATAATACAGACACAGAGAGATCTACTATAATACAGACACAGATATCTACTATAACACAGACACAGAGATCTACTATAATACAGACACAGAGATCTACTATAATACAGACACAGAGATCTACTATAATACAGACACAGAGATCTACTATAATACAGACACAGAGATCTACTATAACACAGACCCAGAGATCTACTATAATACAGACACAGATATCTACTATAACACACAGAGATCTACTATAATACAGACACAGAGATCTACTATAATACAGACAGAGATCTACTATAATACAGACACAGAGATCTACTATAATACAGAGATCTACTATAACACAGACACAGAGATCTACTATAACACAGACCCAGAGATCTACTATAATACAGACCCAGAGATCTACTATAATACAGACCCAGAGATCTACTATAATACAGACACAGAGATCTACTATAATACAGAGATCTACTATAATACAGACACAGAGATCTACTATAATACAGAGATCTACTATAATACAGAGATCTACTATAACACAGATATCTACTATAATACAGACACAGAGATCTACTATAATACAGACACAGAGATCTACTATAATACAGACCCAGAGATCTACTATAATACAGACCCAGAGATCTACTATAATACAGACACAGAGATCTACTATAATACAGACAGAGATCTACTATAATACAGAGATGTACTATAATACAGAGATCTACTATAATACAGAGATCTACTATAAAACAGATATCTACTATAATACAGACACAGAGATCTACTATAATACAGAGATGTACTATAATACAGAGATCTACTATAATACAGACACAGAGATCTACTATAAAACAGATATCTACTATAATAGAGATCTACTATAAAACAGAGATCTACTATAATACACAGATCTACTATAATACAGACAGATCTACTATAACACAGACACAGATATTTACTATAATACAGACCCAGAGCTCTACTATAACAGACACAGAGATCTACTATAACACAGACACAGAGATCTACTATAATACAGACACCGAGATCTACTATAATACAGACACAGATCTACTATAATACAGAGAGATCTACTATAATACAGAGATCTACTATAATACAGACCCAGAGATCTACTATAATACAGACAGAGATCTACTATAATACAGACCCAGAGATCTACTATAATACAGACACAGATATCTACTATAATACAGACAGAGATCTACTATAATACAGAGATCTACTATAATACAGACACAGAGATCTACTATAATACAGAGATCTACTATAATACAGAGATCTACTATAATACAGAGATCTACTATAACACAGACACAGAGATCTACTATAATACAGACACAGAGATCTACTATAATACAGGTTCCAGGTTTTTGAGGGACAAAATGCCCCTTAGGGCCCCCAAAA
Source organism: Oncorhynchus gorbuscha (assembly GCF_021184085.1). Classification (NCBI taxonomy): domain Eukaryota; kingdom Metazoa; phylum Chordata; class Actinopteri; order Salmoniformes; family Salmonidae; genus Oncorhynchus; species Oncorhynchus gorbuscha. The sequence goes on from NW_025755497.1 coordinate 2,356, forward strand.
GGCTAGAGCCGGCTCTGACTGTATGTGTGGGTTTGGATGTGGATACACAGACCATGTTAATATCCTGTACTATAGAGACACAACATGACTAGACACACAGAGACCATGTTAATATCCTGTACTGTATGAGACACAACCATGTTAATATCCTGTACTATAGAGACACAACATGACTAGACACACAGAGACCATGTTAATATCCTGTACTATAGAGACACAACATGACTAGACACACAGAGACCATGTTAATATCCTGTACTATAGAGACACAACATGACTAGACACACAGAGACCATGTTAATATCCTGTACTATAGAGACACAACATGACTAGACACACAGAGACCATGTTAATATCCTGTACTATAGAGACACAACATGACTAGACACACAGAGACCATGTTAATATCCTGTACTATAGAGATACATGACTAGACACACAGAGACCATGTTAATATCCTGTACTATAGAGACACAACATGACTAGACACACAGAGACCATGTTAATATCCTGTACTGTAGACACAACATGACTAGACACACAGAGACCATGTTAATATCCTGTACTATAGAGACACAACATGACTAGACACACAGAGACCATGTTAATATCCTGTACTGTAGATATACATGACTAGACACACAGAGACCATGTTAATATCCTGTACTATAGAGACACAACATGACTAGACACACAGAGACCATGTTAATATCCTGTACTATAGAGACACAACATGACTAGACACACAGAGACCATGTTAATATCCTGTACTATAGAGACACAACATGACTAGACACACAGAGACCATGTTAATATCCTGTACTGTAGACACAACATGACTAGACACACAGAGACCATGTTAATATCCTGTACTATAGAGACACAACATGACTAGACACACAGAGACCATGTTAATATCCTGTACTATAGAGACACAACATGACTAGACACACAGAGACCATGTTAATATCCTGTACTATAGACACAACATGACTAGACACACAGAGACCATGTTAATATGACTAGAGACACAACATGACTAGACACACAGAGACCATGTTAATATCCTGTACTATAGAGACACAACATGACTAGACACACAGAGACCATGTTAATATCCTGTACTATAGAGACACAACATGACTAGACACACAGAGACCATGTTAATATCCTGTACTATAGAGACACAACATGACTAGACACACAGAGACCATGTTAATATCCTGTACTATAGAGACACAACATGACTAGACACACAGAGACCATGTTAATATCCTGTACTATAGAGACACAACATGACTAGACACACAGAGACCATGTTAATATCCTGTACTATAGAGACACAACATGACTAGACACACAGAGACCATGTTAATATCCTGTACTGTAGAGACACAACATGACTAGACACACAGAGACCATGTTAATATCCTGTACTATAGAGACACAACATGACTATGACACACAGAGACCATGTTAATATCCTGTACTATAGAGACACAACATGACTAGACACACAGAGACCATGTTAATATCCTGTACTATAGAGACACAACATGACTAGACACACAGAGACCATGTTAATATCCTGTACTATAGAGACACAACATGACTAGACACACAGAGACCATGTTAATATCCTGTACTATAGAGACACAACATGACTAGACACACAGAGACCATGTTAATATCCTGTACTATAGAGACACAACATGACTAGACACACAGAGACCATGTTAATATCCCTGTAGAGACACAACATGACTAGAGACACTATAGAGACACAACATGACTAGACACACAGAGACCATGTTAATATCCTGTACTATAGAGACACAACATGACTAGACACACAGAGACCATGTTAATATCCTGTACTATAGAGACACAACATGACTAGACACACAGAGACCATGTTAATATCCTGTACTGTACTGTAGATATATGACTAGACACACAGAGACCATGTTAATATACATGACAACACAAATAGACACACAGAGACCATGTTAATATCTGTACTGTAGATATACATGACTAGACACACAAGAGATACTAATATCCTGGAGACACAACATTCAACTGAGACTGCTCTCCTCTGTATCACAGAGGCGCTCCGCTTACTGCTAAAGCTAACTCTCTCTCCTCTGCTCTCATCCTTCTAGATCTATCGGCACCTTCGATACTGGTGAACCATCAGATCCTCCTCTCCACCCTCTCCGAGTTGGGCATCTCCGGCGCGGCCCACGCAGATTGCGTCCTACCTGACAGGTCGCTCCTACCAGGTAGGCGCGTGGCGAGAATCTGTCTCTCCCTCACCCACGCTCTCACCACTGGTGTCCCCCAGGGCTCTGTTCTTGGCCCTCTCCTATTCTCGCTATACACAAGTCACTTGGCTCTGTCATAACCTCACATAGTCTCTCTTATCATTGCTATGCAGACGACACACAATTAATCTTCTCCTTTCCCCCTTCTGATGACCAGGTGGCGAATCGCATATCTGCATGTCTGGCAGACATATCAGTGTGGATGACGGATCACCACCTCAAGCTGAACCTCGGCAAGACGGAGCTGCTCTTCCTCCCGGGGAAGGACTGCCCGTTCCATGATCTCGCCATCACGGTTGACAACTCCATTGTGTCCTCCTCCCAGAGCGCCAAGAACCTTGGCGTGATCCTGGACAACACCCTGTCGTTCTCAACTAACATCAAGGCGGTGGCCCGTTCCTGTAGGTTCATGCTCTACAACATCCGCAGAGTACGACCCTGCCTCACACAGGAAGCGGCGCAGGTCCTAATCCAGGCACTTGTCATCTCCCGTCTGGATTACTGCAACTCGCTGTTGGCTGGGCTCCCTGCCTGTGCCATTAAACCCCTTCAACTCATCCAGAACGCCGCAGCCCGTCTGGTGTTCAACCTTCCCAAGTTCTCTCACGTCACCCCGCTCCTCCGTTCTCTCCACTGGCTTCCAGTTGAAGCTCGCATCCGCTACAAGACCATGGTGCTTGCCTACGGAGCTGTGAGGGGAACGGCACCTCAGTACCTCCAGGCTCTGATCAGGCCCTACACCCAAACAAGGGCACTGCGTTCATCCACCTCTGGCCTGCTCGCCTCCCTACCACTGAGGAAGTACAGCTCCCGCCTCAGCCCAGTCAAAACTGTTCGCTGCCCTGGCCCCCAATGGTGGAACAAACTCCTCACGACGCCAGGACAGCGGAGTCAATCACCACCTTCCGGAGACACCTGAAACCCCACCTCTTTAAGGAATACCTAGGATAGGTTAAGTAATCCCTCTCACCCCACCCCCCTAAGTTTTAGATGCACTATTGTTAAGTGACTGTCCCACTGGATGTCATAAGGTGAATGCACCAACTTGTAAGTCGCTCTGGATAAGAGCGTCTGCTAAATGACTTAAATGTAATGTAAATGTAACATGACTAGACACACAGAGACCATGTTAATATCCTGTACTGTAGAGACACAACATGACTGACAGGTATGGGCTCTGACAGGTGTGGGCTCTGACAGGTGTGGGCTCTGACAGGTGTGGGCTCTGACAGGTGTGGGCTCTGACAGGTGTGGGCTCTGACAGGTGTGGGCTCTGACAGGTGTGGGCTCTGACAGGTGTGGGCTCTGACAGGTATGGGCTCTGACAGGTGTGGGCTCTGACAGGTGTGGGCTCTGACAGGTGTGGGCTCTGACAGGTGTGGGCTCTGACAGGTGTGGGCTCTGACAGGTATGGGCTCTGACAGGTATGGGCTCTGACAGGTGTTACAGGTTAAACTGAGCCAACCTGTACGCCGTTGTTCGTACTCTCACCTTCCTGTGTTCCACCACCAGGTACCTCAGCTCCAGTTCCAGCTGGTTGGAGGCAGCGCTGGGCTCCAGGGAGGGGCCACAGAGAGGAGGTAGAGGGGGCAGAGAGGTGGTGCTGCCCGGGGAGCAGACTGAGCCAACAGCCTCCTCACTCATAGCCTTCCACTGGGACTGGTTGTGGAAGGCGAACGAGCAGAGTTCCACGGCGTCCGAAGGCTGGCAGTTGGCCAGGAAGGACCTGTGGTTGAACACACAGCCGATGGTCCTGTAGGGATAGGAGGGGCGGGGCTGGGGGGCCAGGGGAGGGGCGTCTGGGTCAATGGCCTGGTGGAGGTACCTGAAACAAAATGATTGAATAGGTAGAAATATATTGTGTAGAACAGACATGCTACTGACGTACAGACTAGAGATCATCGCAGCTCTATTCATAACCATGCTGCACCCTGGTGCAGGGGACTCCGTTGACCTATCAGAAACTCCGCCAGAGAGACAGAGGACTTCATTCTTGCAGGTGTTGTTAAGCCCAGTTCACATTTAAAACACCTCTGATGTGTTTTATGCAGTTGAAGAACACAGTTTGTTTGATCTGAAACAGTTTTAGGAACATCTCACGTTGGCTAGCTGGAGCTTCCAAAATTCAACATGTCAAAACTTAGCGAAAACCTTGCGACTCGCTTTAGACAAATCAGAGAACAGTGCGCTGACTTTCTGTGTTCAGACAAGCAGCTAACTAGTTAGCCAAGCAGGCAGCTAGTTGTTTTGCTGCAGTAATAGCTAGCTGTTTTGCTGCAGTAATAGCTAGTTGTTTTGCTGCAGTAATAGCTAGCTGTTTTGCTGCAGTAATAGCTAGCTGTTTTGCTGCAGTAATAGCTAGCTGTTTTGCTGCAGTAATAGCTAGCCTAGCTTGTTGATATTTCTCTGACGAGTCTCAAACTGTGTAACTTTCCTGGTGAATGTATTTCATGAAACTTGTTTGCTACAACACCTAGCGGCTACAACACCTAGCGGCTACAACACCTAGCTGCTACAACACCTAGCGGCTACAACACCTAGCGGCTACAACACCTAGCTGCTACAACACCTAGCTGCTACAACACCTAGAGGCTACAACACCTAGAGGCTACAACACCTAGCTGCTACAACACCTAGCGGCTACAACACTTAGCGGCTACAACACCTAGCGGCTACAACACCTAGCTGCTACAACACCTAGCTGCTACAACACCTAGCTGCTACAACACCTAGCTGCTACAACACCTAGCTGCTACAACACCTAGAGGCTACAACACCTCGCGGCTGCAACACCTAGAGGCTACAACATCTAACTGCTACAACACCTAGAGGCTGCAACACCTAGAGGCTACAACACCTAGAGGCTACAACACCTCACGGCTGCAACACCTAGAGGCTACAACACCTAGAGGCTACAACACCTCACGGCTGCAACACCTAGAGGCTACAACATCTAGCTGCTGCAACACCTAGAGGCTACAACATCTAGCTGCTACAACACCTAG
>NW_025755498.1:0-7685 GCF_021184085.1 Oncorhynchus gorbuscha
ATGAAATCTCGCGTCTTGTGACGGCCGGCCGCCCAACAACCTGCCCGCTCGACCCTATCCCCTCCTCTCTCTTCTCCAGACCATTTCCGGAGACCTTCTCCCTTACCTCACCTCGCTCATCAACTTATCCCTGACCGCTGGCTACGTCCCTTCCGTCTTCAAGAGAGCGAGAGTTGCACCCCTTCTGAAAAAACCTACACTCGATCCCTCCGATGTCAACAACTACAGACCAGTATCCCTTCTTTCTTTTCTCTCCAAAACTCTTGAACGTGCCGTCCTTGGTCAGCTCTCCCGCTATCTCTCTCAGAATGACCTTCTTGATCCAAATCAGTCAGGTTTCAAGACTAGTCATTCAACTGAGACTGCTCTTCTCTGTATCACGGAGGCGCTCCGCACCGCTAAAGCTAACTCTCTCTCCTCTGCTCTCATCCTTCTAGACCTATCGGCTGCCTTCGATACTGTGAACCATCAGATCCTCCTCTCCACCCTCTCCGAGTTGGGCATCTCCGGCGCGGCCCACGCTTGGATTGCGTCCTACCTGACAGGTCGCTCCTGCCAGGTGGCGTGGCGAGAATCTGTCTCCTCACCACGCGCTCTCACCACTGGTGTCCCCAGGGCTCTGTTCTAGGCCCTCTCCTATTCTCGCTATACACCAAGTCACTTGGCTCTGTCATAACCTCACATGGTCTCTCCTATCATTGCTATGCAGACGACACACAATTAATCTTCTCCTTTCCCCCTTCTGATGACCAGGTGGCGAATCGCATCTCTGCATGTCTGGCAGACATATCAGTGTGGATGACGGATCACCACCTCAAGCTGAACTTCGGCAAGACGGAGCTGCTCTTCCTCCCGGGGAAGGACTGCCCGTTCCATGATCTCGCCATCACGGTTGACAACTCCATTGTGTCCTCCTCCCAGAGCGCTAAGAACCTTGGCGTGATCCTGGACAACAAACTGTCGTTCTCAACTAACATCAAGGCGGTGGCCCGTTCCTGTAGGTTCATGCTCTACAACATCCGCAGAGTACGACCCTGCCTCACACAGGAAGCGGCGCAGGTCCTAATCCAGGCACTTGTCATCTCCCGTCTGGATTACTGCAACTCGCTGTTGGCTGGGCTCCTGCCTGTGCCATTAAACCCCTACAACTCATCCAGAACGCCGCAGCCCGTCTAGTGTTCAACCTTCCCAAGTTCTCTCACGTCACCCCGCTCCTCCGCTCTCTCCACTGGCTTCCAGTTGAAGCTCGCATCCGCTTACAAGACCATGGTGCTTGCCTACGGAGCTGTGAGGGGAACGGCACCTCAGTACCTCCAGACTCTGATCAGGCCCTACACCCAAACAAGGGCACTGCGTTCATCCACCTCTGGCCTGCTCGCCTCCCTACCACTGAGGAAGTACAGTTCCCGCTCAGCCCAGTCAAAACTGTTCGCTGCTCTGGCCCCCCAATGGTGGAACAAACTCCCTCACGACGCCAGGACAGCGGAGTCAATCACCACCTTCCGGAGACACCTGAAACCCCACCTCTTTAAGGAATACCTAGGATAGGATAAAGTAATCCTTCTACCCCCCACCCCCTTAAAATATTTAGATGCACTATGTAAGTGGCTGTTCCGCACTGGATGTCATAAGTGAATGCACCAATTTGTAGGTAAACAAGTTAAAACGATCTGTAATGACTTAAATGTAAATGTAAATGTAAATATTGTCCTGTGAAATATGATATTGTCCTGTAGGTACATGATATTGTCCTGTAGGTATGATATTCTCTGTAGGTATGATATTGTCCTGTCAGTACAGTCCTGTAGGTATGATATTGTCCTGTAGTATGATATTGTCCTGTCCAGTACAGTCTGTGGGTATGATATTGTCCTGTAGGTATGATATTGTCCTGGTGGCGTAGGTATGATATTGTCCTGTCAGGACTGTAGGGACTGTGTGTGTGTCCTGTAGGTATGATGATATTGTCCTGTAGGTATGTATTGTCCTGTAGGTGTGGTATTGTCCTGTAGGTATGATATTGTCCTGTCAGTACAGTCCTGTAGGTATGATATTGTCCTGTGGGTATGATATTGTCCTGTCAGTACAGTCCTGTAGGTATAATATTGTCCTGTCAGGACAGTCCTGTAGGCATGATATTGTCCTGTAGGTATGATATTGTCCTGTAGGTATGATATTGTCCTGTAGGTATGATATTGTCCTGTAGGTATGATATTGTCCTGTCAGTACAGTCCTGTAGGTATGATATTGTCCTGTAGGTATGATATTGTCCTGTCAGTACAGTCCTGTAGGTATGATATTGTCCTGTAGGTATGATATTGTCCTGTAGGTATGATATTGTCCTGTAGGTATGATATTGTCCTGTAGGTATGATATTGTCCTGTCAGGACAGTCCTGTGGGTATGATATTGTCCTGTAGGTATAATATTGTCCTGTAGGTATGATATTGTCCTGTAGGTATGATATTGTCCTGTCAGTACAGTCCTGTAGGTATGATATTGTCCAGTAGATTCATGGTCGTGTCAGAGGCCGATCCCTTCCAGGAACTCAAGCTGAGACACACAGGCAGACGGTAGTGAGTGGGATGGAGGAGCTCAGGTCCTCAGCAGTACTCCGTTTCTAAGCCATTTGATACAGTAACTATTAACTAAGCCTGTGCTGTCTCCTCAGAGGAGAGATGCAGATTACTATGTAGGATAATGTATAGAATGGATCCATGACGTGACTTGTGTATCTATTACTGTATGTTGTGGAAATGGGTTCAATACTTCATACAGCAGCACAATTAAAGTAATCTACTGTTCTTCTTGTGTCTCTCTGTCTCTCCTCTCTCTGTCTGTCTCCCTCTCTCTCCTCCCTCTCTATTTGTCCCTTTCTCTCTCTCTTTCTCTCTCTGTGTCCCTCTTTCTCTCTCTCTGTCTTTCTCCCTCTCTCTCTCTCTCTCTCTCTCTCTCTCTCTCTCTCTTCCTCTCTGTCTTTCTCTCCCTCTCTCTCTCTCTCTCTCTCTGTGTCTCTCCTCTCTCTGTCTTTCTCCCTCTCTCCTCTCTCTCTCTCTTCCTCTCTGTCTTTCTCTCCCTCCACGTTTCAAATCAGATGTGTTATAAATTATTACCACTAGGGGGAGGAAATCCAAGCAAATGTGACACCTTTTAGTTTCACATGGTTGAAGACCAGTATATTAATAATGAGCCTATCAACTTTTAGTTTCACATCGTGGAATACCAGTAGAACACCTGTTTAAGAGAGGTGATGTCTCAGATGCAGTAATTGAATAACCTACAGTAATATATGAGCTCAGATGCAGTAATTGAATAACCTGCAGTAATATAGGAGCTCAGATGGAGTAATTGAATAACCTACAGTAATATAGGAGTTCAGATGGAGTAATTGAATAACCTACAGTAATATAGGAGCTCAGATGGAGTAATTGAATAACCTACAGTAATATAGGAGCTCAGATGGAGTAATTGAATAACCTGCAGTAATATAGGAGCTCAGATGGAGTAATTGAATAACCTACAGTAATATAGGAGCTCAGATTGAGTAATTGAATAACCTGCAGTAATATAGGAGCTCAGATGGAGTAATTGAATAACCTACAGTAATATAGGAGCTCAGATGGAGTAATTGAATAACCTACAGTAATATCCAACGTTTCCATAGACAATCTCTCTCGTTTTACTTACTAAAACAATAGTGGAAGTTTATAAATGTGTTGGTAGTCTATAGCATAGAGTCTTCTCTAGCCAACATGTGTTGGTAGTCTATAGCATAGAGTCTTCTCTATCCAAAATGTTTTGGTAGTCTATAGCATAGAGTCTTCTCTATCCAACATGTGTTGGTAGTCTATAGCATAGAGTCTTCTCTTTTCAGCAGAAGCCATTTGCTGTCCAACATGTGTTGGTAGTCTATAGCATAGAGTCTTCTCTTTTCAGCAGAAGCCATTTGCTGTCCAACATGTGTTGGTAGTCTATAGCATAGAGTCTTCTCTTTTCAGCAGAAGCCATTTGCTGTCCAACATGTGTTGGTAGTCTATAGCATAGAGTCTTCTCTTTTCAGCAGAAGCCATTTGCTGTCCAACATGTGTTGGTAGTCTATAGCAGTCTTCTCTTTTCAGCAGAAGCCATTTGCTGTCCAACATGTGTTGGTAGTCTATAGCAGTCTTCTCTTTTCAGCAGAAGCCATTTGCTGTCCAACATGTGTTGGTAGTCTATAGCAGTCTTCTCTTTTCAGCAGAAGCCATTTGCTGTCCAACATGTGTTGGTAGTCTATAGCATAGAGTCTTCTCTTTTCAGCAGAAGCCATTTGCTGTCCAACATGTGTTGGTAGTCTATAGCATAGAGTCTTCTCTTTTCAGCAGAAGCCATTTGCTGTCCAACATGTGTTGGTAGTCTATAGCATAGAGTCTTCTCTTTTCAGCAGAAGCCATTTGCTGTCCAACATGTGTTTATACTCGATTGTATTTGAAATATTGCGAAAGGCCTGTTTTGTCTGCATGCTGTTTTTTCACTGATGCTTAGATCACACCGACAGTGTTTACATTCTGGTTACACCAGAATTACATTAATTTCCAATCAAACGCTGGGTTTGCGTTGCAGAGACAGTTGCAGTGCGTTCGGTGTGGTGCGTTCGGTGTGGTGCGTTCGGTGTGGTGCGTTCGGTGTGGTGCGTTCAGAGTGGTGCGTTCAGAGTGGTGCATTCGGTGTGGTGCGTTCACGTTCGGTGTGGTGCGTTCGGTGTGGTGCGTTCGGTGTGGTGCGTTCGGAGTGGTGCGTTCGGTGTGGTGCGTTCAGTGTGGTGCGTTCAGTGTGGTGCGTTCGGAGTGGTGCGTTCGGTGTGGTGCGTTCGGAGTGGTGCTTTCAGAGTGGTGCATTCGGTGTGGTGCGTTCACGTTCGGTGTGGTGCGTTCGGTGTGGTGCGTTCGATGTGGTGCGTTCGGAGTGGTGCGTTCGGTGTGGTGCGTTCGGAGTGGTGCGTTCGGTGTGGTGCGTTCGGTGTGGTGCGTTCGGAGTGGTGCGTTCGGTGTGGTGCGTTCGGAGTGGTGCTTTCAGAGTGGTGCATTCGGTGTGGTGCGTTCGGAGTGGTGCGTTCGGTGTGGTGCGTCCGGTGTGGTGCGTTCGGTGTGGTGCGTTCCTTGGATTTATCGAACGTATGCGTCAAACTGAATGCGTTGACGGTTTGACAGAAATGGAAGCAGAAGGTGAATGTTGAACTTTTGTTGAATACATAAACACATGAAGCTGCGTATTATTTTACGAATTGTCACGGTTGGTGTTTTTTTTGAAGAAAGACAGATTTGCTGCACGTTCCCGACTGTAGAGTTCCTTGTTATTGGGCTACAATCCACAGCTATTTTTAAAAAAATATCCTCTGTGGCTATATTATAGGTATTCTCGTGGTGTAGTAGTCTATTCTGAATGATTTAATTTATTTCTAACAGACAGCGGTAATTCTTTAACTTTGGCAAATGTATTTCAATTTATCAGGGGAGCTGCACACTTCACACGATTCTATGAGGAAATAAATGATGAAGTGCATCACTGGAGAGATGAGAGTTACAGGGTCATGTCTACCAGGGCAGAGAGATGAGAGTTACAGGGTCATGTCTACCAGGGCAGAGAGATGAGAGTTACAGGGTCATGTCTACCAGGGCAGAGAGAGAGATACCAGGGCAGAGATGAGAGTTACAGGATCATGTCTACCAGGGCAGAGAGATGAGAGTTACAGGGTCATGTCTACCAGGGCAGAGAGATGAGAGTTACAGGGTCATGTCTACCAGGGCAGAGAGATGAGAGTTACAGGGTCATGTCTACCAGGGCAGAGAGATGAGAGTTACAGGGTCATGTCTACCAGGGCAGAGAGATGAGAGTTGCAGGGTCATGTCTACCAGGGCCAAGAGATGAGAGTTACAGGGTCATGTCTACCAGGGCAGAGAGATGAGAGTAGTTACAGGGTCATGTCTACCAGGGCAGAGAGATGAGAGTTACAGGGTCATGTCTACCAGGGCAGAGAGATGAGAGTTACAGGGTCATGTCTACCAGGGCAGAGAGATGAGAGTTACAGGGTCATGTCTACCCAGAGAGATGAGAGCAGGGAGGGCAGAGAGGGAGATAAATCATAGAAAAGGAATCTCCTCCTAGTTATGTGAGAGATACTGGCGCAATGTTCACACAGCCACGCGTTTGTCTCAAAAATAGGTTACAATTTTGCACAAATCATAAACCCGTTCCAACCCAAATCTACTCATAGAGTATTAGGCCTCTGGGCTGAAAATGTACTTTTTCACGTGTTTTTTTGTGGGGCAGGAGAATTAACAAATAAGCAGCTTAAATAAACTTTGATTGCGTCTGTTAGAGTGTTTACATTGCAAAAAGTGAATCAAAATGTTGATGCAACAAGGGGTTCCAGAACAAGACATTCCAAAACCGAGGATCAAATTAAGCGACTTGTCGCAAGTCACGTTTGAAATGAAAATGCTCAATGTTCCTTCCTGATTCCCTCCTAAAAATCATGAGATTTAGAAAACTCCTCATTTTAGAAACACAAATGGTATTTTATTTTGATAATCAAAAGGCAGACAGATATTTGGTATAAAAAACATTCACTTAAACAATACATTAAATATGATTTGTAAAGACAAAAGTGATTTTAAAAATTATTTTTTAATTAATTTTGAATACAACTATGTTCACCTGTCACAGACAATAACATCCTCATTTATATGAAAAATAATAATACAATAATATTTTATAAAACAATAAATATGAACCTAAGTAAATATTAAGTAAATATAACTAAAGGAAAACATGTATTAAGAAAATACACTTTTCCTATTTAAATACTAAAATACTGCTAAAATCCAACATTGAGTAGAAATGATTCAAAGCTTTGACAATTGCATTGATGGGTGGGTGGGGGTGGTGGGTGGGTGGGTGGGTGGGTGGGTGGATGGATGGGTGATGGATGGTGGATGGATGGATGGGTGGATGGATGGGTGGATGGATGGGTGGATGGATGGTGGATGGATGGATGGATGGATGGGTGGATTGATGTGTGGAAGACTACTGCTTTATCCGTTGATTTTCCTTTCTCTCTCTCATGTCACTGATCCACAGAGGACGGTCTTGAACTCTCCGATGGCCTTGTATATCCCATTGGTGTCCAGCTTCCAAAAAAGAGGGAATGAATGGTTAACAACATATCATAAAACACACTCTACTTTTAGATACTAAAGTTATAGGGGATGGAACTGATTGCATACTATAGTCATAGGGGATGGAACTGATTGCATACTATAGTCATAGGGGATGGAACTGATTGGATACTAAAGTCATAGGGGATGGAACTGAGATCTATAGTCATAGGGGATGGAACTGATTGGATACTATAGTCATAGGGGATGGAACTGATTGATACTATAGTCATAGGGGATGGAACTGATTGATACTATAGTCATAGGGGATGGAACTGATTGATACTAAAGTCATAGGGGATGGAACTGATTGGATACTATAGTCATAGGGGATGGAACTGATTGGATACTATAGTCATAGGGGATGGAACTGATTGGATACTATAGTCATAGGGGATGGAACTGATTGGATACTATAGTCATAGGGGATGGAACTGATTGGATACTATAGTCATAGGGGATGGAACTGATTGGATACTATAGTCATAGGGGA
>NW_025755499.1:2500-7684 GCF_021184085.1 Oncorhynchus gorbuscha
ACTCTCCCGGTGCTTGTACACTAGATAGCGGTAAATTGCAGCGTGCCGCTTAGGCCACAAATTGTGACTTGCTTGTTGACGTGCTGGCAGCATATAGCAGCATGTTTGATTGTGTGTCAAGAATTCAGCATAGCAAGTTTGTATGAAGGTCTGGTTAATATTGGGTACATAGTTCAATAGTAATATCCTCTAAAAAAGGTGACAAACAAACTTTGCTGCCCTGTTTCCAATTGTCCACATGGCTGGGAGAACCTATTCAAGTAAGTAAATACATGTTGAAAATGTTGTTTAAAAAAATGCATTATTAGACTAGCTACAGTGCAGGGTAAATCAGATGAGCTGCTAAATGAGATAGCTGGTTGGCTAGCTAGCCATCTAGCCAACGTCACATACTGTATAGATAGCTAGCCAAGTGATTGAAATATCACCATCTACCTAACTTCATATTAGCTAGCTATCTTGATGTATTTATCACTGTAAAACAACACACTCCAAATGCATTTGTAGGTAGCTAGCTAACAGACATGGAGGAGGGTGAAAGGATAGCAGCCCCAACTGTCAGTGAGAGTAGGCTATCCCTGATAGGGCAGGTACTTACATTTACATTTACATTTAAGTCATTTAGCAGACGCTCTTATCCAGAGCGATTCTACAAATTGGTGCATTCACCTTTAGTGACATCCAGTGGAACAGTCACTTTACACAGTGCATCTAAATCTAAAGGGGGGTGAGAGGACATTTATCCTATCCTAGGTATTCCTTTAAAGAGGTGGGGTTTCAGGTGTCTCCGGAAGGTGGTGATTGACCTCGCTTGTCCTGGCGTCGTGAGGGAGTTTGTTCCACCATTGGGGGCCAGAGCAGGCTGAACAGTTTTGATCTGGCTGAGTGAGCTCAGTTCCAGTCCCTAGAATTGAGGACGGAGATGATAGCAAACATAATATCATGAAAATAATCATGGCCTCTAAACCTTCAAGCTGTATACTGGACCCTATTCCAACTAAACTACTGAAAGAGCTGCTTCCTGTGCTTGGCCCTCCTATGTTGAACATAATAAACGGCTCTCTATCCACTGGATGTACCAAACTCACTAAAAGTGGCAGTAATAAAGCCTCTCTGAAAAAGCCAAACCTTGACCCAGAAAAAAATATAAAAACTATCGGCCTATATCGAATCTTCCATTCCTCTCAAAGATTTTAGAGAAGGCTGTTGCGCAGCAACTCACTGCCTTCCTGAAGACAAACAATGTATACGAAATGCTTCAGTCTGGTTTTAGACCCCATCATAGCACTGAGACGGCACTTGTGAAGGTGGTAAATGACATTTTGATGGCATCGGACCGAGGCTCTGCATCTGTCCTCGTGCTCCTAGACCTTAGTGCTGCTTTTGATACCATCGATCACCACATTCTTTGGAGAGATTGGAAACCCAAATTGGTCTACACGGACATGTTCTGGCCTGGTTTAGGTCTTATCTGTCGGAAAGATATCAGTTTGTCTCTGTGAATGGTTTGTCCTCTGACAAATCAACTGTACATTTCGGTGTTCCTCAAGGTTCTGTTTTAGGACCACTATTGTTTTCACTATATATTTTACCTCTTGGGGATGTTATTCGAAAAACATAATGTAAACTTTCACTGCTATGCGGATGACACACAGCTGTACATTTCAATGAAACATGGTGAAGCACCAAAATTGCCCTCGCTAGAAGCATGTGTTTCAGACATAAGGAAGTGGATGGCTGCAAACTTTCTACTATTAAACTCGACAAAACAGAGATGCTTGTTCTAGGTCCCAAGAAACAAAGAGATCTTCTGTTGAATCTGACAATTAATCTTAATGGTTGTACAGTCGCCTCAAATAAAACTGTGAAGGACCTCGGCGTTACTCTGACCCTGATCTCTCTTTGAAGAACATATCAAGACCATTTCGAGGACAGCTTTTTCCATCTACGTAACATTGCAAAAATCAGAAACTTTCTGTCCAAAAATGATGCAGAAAAATTAATCCATGCTTTTGTCACTTCTAGGTTAGACTACTGCAATGCTCTATTTTCCGGCTACCCGGATAAAGCACTAAATAAACTTCAGTTAGTGCTAAATACGGCTGCTAGAATCCTGACTAGAACCAAAAAATTTGATCATATTACTCCAGTGCTAGCCTCTACACTGGCTTCCTGTCAAAGCAAGGGCTGATTTCAAGGTTTTACTGCTAACCTACAAAGCATTACATGGGCTTGCTCCTACCTACCTCTCTGATTTGGTCCTGCCGTACATACCTATACGTACGCTACGGTCACAAGACGCAGGCCTCCTAATTGTCCCTAGAATTTCTAAGCAAACAGCTGGAGGCAGGGCTTTCTCCTATAGAGCTCCATTTTTATGGAACGGTCTGCCTACCCATGTCAGAGACGCAAACTCGGTCTCAACCTTTAAGTCTTTACTGAAGACTCATCTCTTCAGTGGGTCATATGATTGAGTGTAGTCTGGCCCAGGAGTGGGAAGGTGAACGGAAAGGCTCTGAGCAACGAACCGCCCTTGCTGTCTCTGCCTGGCCGGTTCCCCTTTTTCCACTGGGATTCTCTGCCTCTAACCCTGTTACGGGGGCTGAGTCACTGGCTTGCTGGGGCTCTCTCGTGCCGTCCCTGGGGGATGCGTCACCTGGGTGGGTTGATTCACTGTTGTGGTCGGCCTGTCTGGGTTCCCCCCACCCTTGGGTTGTACCGTGTCGGAGATCTTTGTGGGCTATACTCGGCCTTGTCTCAGGATGGTAAGTTGGTGGTTGAAGATTTCCTCTAGTGGTGTGGGGGCTGTGCTTTGGCAAAGTGGGTGGGGTTATATCCTTCCTGTTTGGCCCTGTCCGGGGGTGTCCTCGGATGGGGCCACAGTGTCTCCTGACCCCTCCTGTCTCAGCCTCCAGTATTTATGCTGCAGTAGTTTATGTGTCGGGGGCTAGGGTCAGTTTGTTTATCTGGAGTACTTCTCCTGTCCTATTCGGTGTCCTGTGTAAATCTAAGTGTGCGTTCTCTAATTCTCTCTCCTTCTCTTTCTTTCTCTCTCTCGGAGGACCTGAGCCCTAGAACCATGCCCCAGGACTACCTGACATGATGACTCCTTGCTGTCCCCAGTCCACCTGGCCATGCTGCTGCTCCAGTTTCAACTGGCCTGGGCCCTAGGACCATGTCCCAGGACTACCTGACATGAGGACTCCTTGCTGTCCCCAGTCCACCTGGCCATGCTCCTGCTCCAGTTTCAACTGTTCTGCCTTACTATTATTCAACCATGCTGGTCATTTATGAACATTTGAACATCTTGGCCACGTTCTGTTATAATCTCCACCTGGCACAGCCAGAAGAGGACTGGCCACCCCACATATGCTCTCTAATTCTCTCTTTCTTTCTCTCTCTCGGAGGACCTGAGCCCTAGGACCGTGCCCCAGGACTACCTGACATGATGGCTCCTTGCTGTCCCCAGTCCATCTGACTGTGCTGCTGCTCCAGTTTCAACTGTTCTGCCTTATTATTATTTGACCATGCTGGTCATTTATGAACATTTGAACATCTTGGTCATGTTCTGTTATAATCTCTACCCGGCACAGCCAGAAGAGGACTGGCCACCCCACATAGCCCGGTTCCTCTCTAGGTTTCTTCCTAGGTTTTGGCCTTTCTAGGAGTTTTTCCTTGGTATTTCTGTATTCATTTGTGATGCTATCCTTGACATGATCCTGTTATTGACACATGCTACATACACATGCACATATGTGTGTCCATGCATCTATCAATCCAACGTAATCCACAATGACCTGGTGATGTAAATGTCTCTAATAATTACATTGTCTTCCATATTCCTACAGATACGTTGTAACTGGAGATTCCTTCAAAACGATTGCCGACGGTTAACGTGTAGGGCACAGCAAGGTTGGGTGACCAGGGTCATCTGGGACTGCCTCCTGGAGGAATTCAGGTGTGTGAAGGCTACCTGTGTCCTGCATAACTTCACGAGGATGGACACGAGGACCAGGAGGGGATCTGCAGCTTGCCGCCGTGTGCCAGAGGAGAAGTCTACTGCTCAGCAGGAGGGGATCTGCAGCTCGCCACCGTGTGCCCAGAGGAGAAGTCTACTGCTCTGCAGGAGGGGATCTGCAGCTCGCCGCCGTGTTGTAACGGTTTTGACTTGAGGTTATTATTTATAGGGGTGCCAGGTAGGTTGTGCCTACCAGAGAAAACATTAGTTTCTCCTTTTAGTTTGGGTGGGAATGAGTCCCATCTGGTCCGTCAAGTCTACACCAATACAAAGGACGTATGTAAAAGTCAGGATGGAAATAAACTTTTCATAAACCCTTAAAACATTGAAAAGAACTTCAAAAACAATTATATTCTGTTGCGTGGGTTGTATTAGCAACAACAATGATTACACACATATATAATAATATCACAATGAGTTCTGGTTCCTCCAGAAATGTCCTGTACCTCGGGCCTAAAAAGAGTCCTGCCCGGTAAAGGAGTTCAGTGAACTCAAGTGACTTTTGTCACGCGATGTTTGTCCGTTCGTTCCGTGTAGCGTAAACCCAGTATTAAACATACAATCAATATAACAATTACTTTACCACAGAACCTTAAAGCGGATCAACTCTTAATTAAGTCCTCAACTACCACTAACTACACAAATCACAGTATACATCACATCCAAACAAATGAAATACCGTATACAAAAAGGTGGTAGTCAGTCGGTCAGTCAGACAATCCAATCCGCCAATAGATCTCCAGCGGAGAAAGGCCACGAAGAACGGAGAGGTGTAGTCCAGGGACGCAAAGAGTGGATCCGATCCTGGGTAAACTCTCTTAGGCTACAAAACACACGTTTAACGGCAACAAAACAAACGGAATAGAGAAGCTTCGGAACTGAGGGTTGAACACATCCTCATGCACGTCTCCATCACAACCCCCCTTTCGTGCAGCTGATGCTGGCTATTTAATTGGGAATTAAAGGGAAAGCGCCCTATTGGAAGGAGCTGCACTGAGACGGTTCAGAAAAATTCAGGGCCGTCACAGTGTGCCAGAGGAGAAGTCTACTGCTCTGCAGGAGGGGATCTGCAGCTCGCTGCCGTGTGCCAGAGGAGAAGTCTACTGCTCTGCAGGAGGGGATCTGTGGCTTGCCGCCGTGTGCCAGAGGAGAAGTCTACTGCTCAG
>NW_025755500.1:0-7683 GCF_021184085.1 Oncorhynchus gorbuscha
TTGTACAATCTGAGAAAGGCCCCTGATACAGCGCACGGATAGAACAAGTGAGTGTGTGTGTATGTGTATGTTTATGCAACTGTCCTTTGCATGAAAAAAAGCAAAACAACATTTATTTTACTAGGCAAGTCAGTTAAGAACAAATTCTTATTTTCAATGACGGCCGAGGAACAGCAGGTTAACAGCCTGTTCATGGGCAGAACGACAGATTTGTACCTTGTCAGCTATGGGATTTGAACTTGCAATCTTCCGGTTACTAGTCCAACACTCTAACCACTAGGCTTCCCTGCCTCCCGTACAGAGGTGAAGACTTAAAGGGATGTTTGTCTTCAGTGGCTTTGAGTGTCTGTGTGTCAAAGGAGGAGGGGCCACACTGGTGGGCTCCAGCCAGTTCCTCTTAGGTCTGTTGTGAGGGCTGTGGTTGAAAAACATCTGGTGAGTCATAATGACAGTTAAAACAGCAGGTGGATCGGAACGTTGATAAAAGCTAGCTGTCTCTTTGACTTACATTGTCTAATAAAATCTACACTATGTTTTATATAAAACAGATATTGAGTTGTAATGTGTCGCTGGACAGTCTGTAGACCTAAATTAGAAAAGTATTCTCATGAGTCTCTGTAAAATACTGTCTTAACAGGCCCTTCATTTGAAGGTAGATTCATATTAGAAAGTCAGAAAGCAAACCAATATTACACTGACTCTCTCACAGGTACCCTCAATCCACACAGACACACAGACACACATACAGACACACATACAGACAGACAGACAGACAGACAGACAGACAGACAGACAGACAGACAGACAGACAGACAGACAGACAGACAGACAGACAGACAGACAGACAGACAGACAGACAGACAGACAGACAGACAGACAGACAGACAGACAGACAGACAGACAGACAGACAGACAGACAGACAGACAGACAGACAGACAGACAGACAGACAGACAGACAGACAGACAGACAGACAGACAGACAGACAGACAGACAGACAGACAGACAGACAGACAGACAGACAGACAGACAGACAGACAGACAGACAGACAGACAGACAGACAGACAGACAGACAGACAGACAGACAGACAGACAGACAGACAGACAGACAGACAGACAGACAGACAGACAGACAGACAGACAGACAGACAGACAGACAGACAGACAGACAGACAGACAGACAGACAGACAGACAGACAGACAGACAGACATACATACATACATACATACATACATACATACATACATACATACATACATACATACATACATACATACATACATACATACATACATACATACATACATACATAAAGACTGGCTGTTCTGCTGACTGTGAGAGGCTCAGTGTTTTCCTGTTGCTGTAATTATGACTAGCAGAGCTCCAGGCTCCTCTCTCTAAACCCATAAACTATGGGTAGAGAGAAACACACACACACACACACACACACACACACACACACACACACACACACACACACACACACACACACACACACACACACACACACACACACACACACACACACACACACACACACACACACACACACACACACACACACACACACACCTGAGAGGATATTAAATGAATATGGTCGTTATATCAATCAACTTGAATAAAACATGGAACTGGGTCAAATACAGTATACCCATGTAATGTTTCATCCATCTACAGGGAACCAGTTTCATAACAAAACCCGGGAAACCAGAGAAAAGCAGCACTTAGGCCTAGATGTGGAACAAACTACATTAGCAACTCAGTTCAGCAGGGATGGAAGGACAGGTTTAAATTTGGGATACAAAGGTCCTCATGAATCTGAAAGTTTGAATATCAGGTACAGTGGTCGGTGATATATGGATCATCTGAATACTGTTGTAGTGGCTGACATGTTCTTGTTTAACTCCTGTGACATAAATGTGTGAAATGCCCAAGTCTTCATCCAACAGACATGCAACAGTTGATCACTTTGGATACGCATTTTGACCATGCGTAATTACGCACATATGAGTTCGCACTCACGCGCCATTGTGTCCAAACGACCTAATTATATTTTCCTAATCTCCAAACACACAAGAGGAGCAGCCACTGGATATACATGCATTAAAACAGAACACTTTCCGAGGAAACTATTTGACACTGAACATATAGGCACATTGAACTCGACTTACCCTGTTGTTTTTATCCGTCTCCCTCACCTCCGCCTCCTTCACCTTGTCGGATCATGATCCGGACTATCGTGGCATTGTTGGTGCAGCACGCCTGGAAGAACGACAACGGCTCGGGACTCTGCGGGGAGGGGGGTCCGCTCGTTGTCCGCGAACGCATCGTCCGGTGGGTAGAATGAGTCGTCCGAGGCGATACTCTTGGTGTCTGGTAATAACGATAAATCGTCGTATTCCTCGTAGTCATCGTCCTCGTCTCCCTCAGACTCACAGGACCCGAGGTATGAGTCGTCGTTTGATAAGGGCGGAGTTCGGCGGTTATGGTCGGGTGGACCTGGACGAAAACGCTGGCGCCTTTGGTGCTCTGCTGCAACTGGTTGACACGGGTCGTAGTAGAGGAGCCACCTCCGTCTCTCGTCCGTGATCAGAACCATCGAACCCCTAGGTGGCTGTCCTCCTTGGGGGAAAGAATGGTGGATGTGGGCTGGCGCACTTGGATGTTTTTGCCAACATCAACGCGGATTATGAGTTTAACTTTGTAAAGAGCCTGGAAATTAAATGAAAGTGAAGGTTTGGCAAATAGTTTTGACGTAATCCAACAGGCCAACTGCCGCTCCGACTCATTTGGGGAATATTTCCCGGTTAATATTTCAACTCCATCATCCCGCATTCCGTGAGAAATAAACATCAAACCATATTTCTGCTCTCGCTCTGGAGTACCAACCTAGGCAACACGGGTTTGTAGTCCGCATTCGAAATGAGAAGATTATTGGTGTTTTTTCTTCGTTTGAATTCACCAGTCAAAGGTCCTCCTTAGCAAATCAAACCGAGAGAGTTCCACCGATTTGTAATTTCATCATCGAGATGAGACACAATTCCGGTCCTCATTTCGGGGAGAAAACAGACAGTACAGAAATTAAAAGTACCACACACACCAAACCAGTGTAGAATAGAATAGAAACCAATGTAGAATAGAGAAACAGGCACACGCTAAACTTTCCCATAATCCGATTAGTTTCGTGGTGTACTACCCCCCCCCCTCTCTCTCTTTCTCTCTTTTCCTTGCTTCGCTCTCCCTTTCCCTCCCTCCCTCTCATTTCATTTGAGCAGATTAAAATCGGGCAAACCCATCGGGAGCATCAGAGCCAGGGGCGTTTCTAGGATATGAAGACATTCGGGGGTTTAGCCCAATGCCAGTAGGGTGGTCCTGAGGCATCTCCCTAAAAAAATGTACAAATAATTTCAACAGCTAAATGCATGAATTTGGTGCATTTTGTGATTAACATTGAGAGATGATATATTTTTCTAGTGATTTGCACCTTCCCACCTGCCACAGCAGACACCATCAATAGTCAATTACAGTTGCTACTGTGGGTCTCTACTCCGGAACACATACATCTACAGTGTATTGCCAAAAACCACTCAACAACTTCAAACATGAACTCTGACCTGTCCGATGAGCCAAACTGATTAAAGAATCACACAGTATCCAAACACACACTCTCTCTCTCTCTCTCTCTCTCTCTCTCTCTCTCTCTCTCTCTCTCTCTCTCTCTCTCTCTCTCTCTCTCTCTCTCTCTCTCTCTCTCTCTCTCTCTCTCTCTCTCTCTCTCTCTCTCACACACACACACACACACACACACACACACACACACACACACACACACACACACACACACACACACACACACACACACACACACACACACACACACACACAGTGCTGTAATTAGAATCAATGGAGCAGCTTTAAGTGATACTGTCTACTGCATGCTCACCAGGGACATCACCAGGACCCTGGCTTTCGGGGTCTTCCTAAAGCTTTCCGTTGCTGTGATGGTGTAAGACATTTTTTGGGGCCAAATGAATTCACTGCTTAGTTCATAGAGCTGTGGTGACACTCCCGAAGTCATCCCACTGTTATAACCAGGGGTGTAGAGCTGCCACTTCTCAGAATGGTGCTGTCTTACAAGATGCCTTAATGATTCATTAGTATTCTACATAATAAATCAAATATAATTGCACACATAATGTTAAGATACTGTTAGACCAAAAACACCACATAATTTCCTATGACAATTTAGGATGTTTGCTGAAATGTGACTAAACAGCGTGCCATGCTCTGATTGAAACCACATCCAGGTGGCTGTGTTTAGCTCCATCGGCTCTAACATTAGATGTTTAGCTCCATCAGCTCTAACATTAGATGTTTAGCTCCATCGGCTCCAACATTAGATGTTTAGCTCCATCGGCTCCAACATTAGATGTTTATGTCATGTTTGTCATTTATTGTCATGTCTTGTCCCTGTGCTCCCCATGCTATTCGTTTCCCTCTGCTGGTCTTGTTTGGTTCTATCCCTCCTCTCTCTCCCCCTCCCTCTCTCACTCTCTCGCTCTCTCTTCTCTCTGTCGTTCCGTTCCTGCTCCCAGCTGTTCCTATTCCCCTAATCATCATTTAGTCTTCCCACACCTGTTCCCGATCCTTTCCCCTGATTAGAGTCCCTATTTATTCCTTTGTGATCCGTTCCTGTTCCGTCGGTTCCTTGTATTGTATTCACCATGCCGTGATTGCGTTTCGCCCTGTCCTGTCGTGTTTTTGCCGTGATTGTGTATCACCCTGTCCTGTCGTGTTTTGTGCCTTCATCAGATGCTGCGTGTGAGCAGGTGTCTCAGTCGACTACGGCCTGCGCCTACCCGAAGCGACCTGCAGTCTGTGGCCGCTTCTCAGTTGTTTCCCCTCTACGAGTCTAGAGGATTTCTGTTATTCCGTTTTGGACTTTAATAAACTCTGTTTCTGTTAAGTCGCGTTTGGGTCCTCTTTCACCTGCATGACAGAAGGAACCGACCAAGGAATGGACCCAGCGACTTCAGACGCTCGTTACACTGCCGTCGAGATCCAAGGAGCCATGCTCGGCAGACACGAGCAGGAATTGTCTGCTGCTCGCCATGCCGTGGAGAACCTGGCCGCTCAGGTTTCCGACCTCTCTGGACAGTTCCAGAGTCTCGTCTCGTGCCACCTGTTACTCCCTGGCCTGCCGAGCCTCCAGAACCCAGGGTTAATAACCCACCTTGCTACTCCGGGCAGCCCACTGAGTGCCGCTCCTTTCTCACGCAGTGTGAGATTGTGTTCTCTCTCCAACCCCCACATACTCTAGAGAGAGAGCTCGGGTTGCTTACGTCATTTCACTCCTTACTGGCCGGGCTCGAGAATGGGGCACAGCTATCTGGGAGGCAAGGGCTGATTGCTCTAACAGATTCCAGAACTTTAAGGAGGAGATGATTCGGGTTTTTGACCGTTCAGTTTTTGGTGAGGAGGCTTCTAGGGCCCTGGCTTCCTTATGCCAAGGTGAACGGTCCATAACGGATTATTCCATTGAGTTTGCACTCTTGCTGCCTCTAGTGAGTGGAACGAGCCGGCGCTGCTCGCTCGTTTTCTGGAGGACTCCACGCAGTGATTAAGGATGAGATTCTCTCCCGGGAGGTTCCTTCAGATGTGGACTCTTTGATTGCTCTCGCCATCCGCATAGAACGACGGGTAGATCTTCGTCACCGGGCTCGTGGAAGAGAGCTCGCATCAACGGTGTTTCCCTGCTCCGCATCGCAACCATCTCCCTCCTCTGGCTTTGAGACTGAGCCCATGCAGCTGGGAGGGATTCGCATCTCGAATAAGGAGAGGGAACGGAGGATCACCAACCGCCTGTGCCTCTATTATTGGAGTTGCTGGACATTTTGTTAATTCATGTCCAGTAAGAGGCCAGAGCCCATCAGTAAGCGGAGGGCTACTGGTGAGCGCTACTACTCAGGTCCCTTCATCTAGATCTTGTACTACTATGTCGGTCCATCTACGCTGGACCGGTTCGGGTGCTACATGCAGTGCTTTGATTGACTCTGGGGCTGAGGGTTGTTTCATGGACGAAGCATGGGCTCGGAAACATAACATTCCTTTCAGACCGTTAGACAGGCCTACGCCCATGTTTGCCTTAGATGGTAGTCATCTTCCCAGTATCAAATTTGAGACACTACCTTTCTCACAGTATCTGGTAACCACAGTGAGACTATTTCTTTTTGATTTTCCGTTCACCGTTTACACCTGTTGTTTTGGTCACCTGGCTTGTATGTCATAATCCTTCTATTAATTGGTCTAGTAATTCTATCCTATCCTGGAACGTTTCTTGTCATGTGAAGTGTTTAATGTCTGCCATCCCTCCCATTTCTTCTGTCCCTACTTCTCAGGGAGGAACCTGGCGATTTGACAGGAGTGCCGGAGGAATATCATGATCTGCGCACGGTCTTCAGTCGGTCGAGCCAACTCCCTTCCTCCTCACCGGTCGTATGATTGTAGTATTGATCTCCTTCCGGGGGACCACTCCTCCTCGAGGTAGACTATACTCTCTGTCGGCTCCCGAACGTAAGGCTCTCGAGGATTATTTGTCTGTGTCTCTTGACGCCGGTACCATAGTGCCTTCTTCTTCTCCGGCCGGGGCGGGGTTCTTTTTGTTAAAAGAAGGACGGTACTCTGCGCCCCTGCGTGGATTATCGAGGGCTGAATGACATAACGGTTAAGAATCGTTATCCGCTTCCCTATGTCATCAGCCTTCGAGATTCTGCAGGGAGCCAGGTGCTTACTAAGTTGGACCTTCGTAACGCTTACCATCTCGTGCGCATCAGAGAGGGGGACGAGTGGAAAACGGCGTTTAACACTCCGTTAGGGCATTTTGAGTACCGGGTTCTGCCGTTCGGTCTCGCCAATGCGCCAGCTGTTTTTTCAGGCATTAGTTAATGATGTTCTGAGAGACATGCTGAACATTTTTGTTTTTGTCTATCTTGACGATATCCTGATTTTTTCTCCGTCACTCGAGATTCATGTTCAGCACGTTCGACGTGTCCTACAGCGCCTACAGAGAATTGTCTCTACGTAAAGGCTGAAGTGCTCTTTTCATGTCTCCTCGTTACTTTTCTCGGTTCCGTTATTTCCGCTGAAGGCATTCAGATGGATTCCGCTAAGGTCCAAGCTGTCAGTGATTGGCCCGTTCAAGGTCACGTTGCAGCGCTTTTTAGGTTTCGCTAATTTCTATCGGCGTTTCATTAAATTTCGGGTCGCTGCTGCCCCTCTCACAGCTCTTACTTCTGTCAAGACGTGTTTTAAGTGGTCCGGTTCCGCCCAGGGAGCTTTGATCTTCTAAAAGAACGCTTTCGTCCGCTCCTATCCTCGTTACTCCTGACGTCACTAGACAATTCATTGTCGAGGTTGGCCTTCAGAGGGTAGGCGTGGGAGCCATCCTATCCCAGCGCTTCCAGTCTGACGATAAGGTTCATCCTTGCGCTTATTTTTCTCATCGCCTGTCGCCATCTGAGCGCAACTATGATGTGGGTAACCGTGAACTGCTCGCCATCCGCTTAGCCCTAGGCGAATGGCGACAGTGGTTGGAGGGGGCGACCGTTCCTTTTGTCGTTTGGACAGACCATAAGAACCTTGAGTACATCCGTTCTGCCAAACGGCAAGCAATGTGCAATAAC
>NW_025755501.1:0-7683 GCF_021184085.1 Oncorhynchus gorbuscha
CCCTCCAGGTTCCTCGGAGAGTTCATCAATGAGCTTGATGCCTTGATAAGCTCCTTTCCTGAGGACGGCTCACCTCTCACAGTTCTGGGCGACTTTAACCTCCCCACGTCTACCTTTGACTCTTTCCTCTCTGCCTCCTTCTTTCCACTCCTCTCCTCTTTTGACCTCACCCTCTCACCTTCCCCCCTACTCACAAGGCAGGCAATACGCTCGACCTCATCTTTACTAGATGCTGTTCTTCCACTAACCTCACTGCAACTCCCTCCAAGTCTCCGACCACTGCCTTGTATCCTTTTCCCTCTCGCTCTCATCCAACACCTCCCACACTGCCCCTACTCGGATGGTATCGCGCCGTCCCAACCTTCGCTCTCTCTCCCCCGCTACTCTCTCCTCTTCCATCCTATCATCTCTTCCCTCCGCTCAAACCTTCTCCCACCTATCTCCTGATTCTGCCTCCTCAACCCTCCTCTCCTCCCTCTCTGCATCCCTTGACTCTCTATGTCCCCTATCCTCCAGGCCGGCTCGGTCCTCCCCTCCCGCTCCGTGGCTCGATGACTCATTGCGAGCTCACAGAACAGGGCTCCGGGCAGCCGAGCGGAAATGGAGGAAAACTCGCCTCCCTGCGGACCTGGCATCCTTTCACTCCCTCCTCTCTACATTTTCCTCCTCTGTCTCTGCTGCTAAAGCCACTTTCTACCACGCTAAATTCCAAGCATCTGCCTCTAACCCTAGGAAGCTCTTTGCCACCTTCTCCTCCCTCCTGAATCCTCCGCCCCCTCCCCCCTCCTCCCTCTCTGCAGATGACTTCGTCAACCATTTTGAAAAGAAGGTCGACGACATCCGATCCTCGTTTGCTAAGTCAAACGACACCGCTGGTTCTGCTCACACTGCCCTACCCTGTGCTCTGACCTCTTTCTCCCCTCTCTCTCCAGATGAAATCTCGCGTCTTGTGACGGCCGGCCGCCCAACAACCTGCCCGCTTGACCCTATCCCCTCCTCTCTTCTCCAGACCATTTCCGGAGACCTTCTCCCTTACCTCACCTCGCTCATCAACTCATCCCTGACCGTTGGCTACGTCCCTTCCGTCTTCAAGAGAGCGAGAGTTGCACCCCTTCTGAAAAAACCTACACTCGATCCCTCCGATGTCAACAATTACAGACCAGTATCCCTTCTTTCTTTTCTCTCCAAAACTCTTGAACGTGCCGTCCTTGGCCAGCTCTCCCGCTATCTCTCTCTGAATGACCTTCTTGATCCAAATCAGTCAGGTTTCAAGACTAGTCATTCAACTGAGACTGCTCTCCTCTGTATCACGGAGGCGCTCCGCACTGCTAAAGCTAACTCTCTCTCCTCTGCTCTCATCCTTCTAGATCTATCGGCTGCCTTCGATACTGTGAACCATCAGATCCTCCTCTCCACCCTCTCCGAGTTGGGCATCTCCGGCGCGGCCCACGCTTGGATTGCGTCCTACCTGACAGGTCGCTCCTACCAGGTGGCGTGGCGAGAATCTGTCTCCTCACCACGCGCTCTCACCACTGGTGTCCCCCAGGGCTCTGTTCTTGGCCCTCTCCTATTCTCGCTATACACCAAGTCACTTGGCTCTGTCATAACCTCACATGGTCTCTCTTATCATTGCTATGCAGACGACACACAATTAATCTTCTCCTTTCCCCTTCTGATGACCAGGTGGCGAATCGCATCTCTGCATGTCTGGCAGACATATCAGTGTGGATGACGGATCACCACCTCAAGCTGAACCTCGGCAAGACGGAGCTGCTCTTCCTCCCGGGGAAGGACTGCCCGTTCCATGATCTCGCCATCACGGTCGACAACTCCATTGTGTCCTCCTCCCAGAGCGCCAAGAACCTTGGCGTGATCCTGGACAACACCCTGTCGTTCTCAACTAACATCAAGGCGGTGGCCCGTTCCTGTAGGTTCATGCTCTACAACATCCGCAGAGCACGACCCTGCCTCACACAGGAAGCGGCGCAGGTCCTAATCCAGGCACTTGTCATCTCCCGTCTGGATTACTGCAACTCGCTGTTGGCTGGGCTCCCTGCCTGTGCCATTAAACCCCTTCAACTCATCCAGAACGCCGCAGCCCGTCTGGTGTTCAACCTTCCCAAGTTCTCTCACGTCACCCCGCTCCTCCGTTCTCTCCACTGGCTTCCAGTTGAAGCTCGCATCCGCTACAAGACCATGGTGCTTGCCTACGGAGCTGTGAGGGGAACGGCACCTCAGTACCTCCAGGCTCTGATCAGGCCCTACACCCAAACAAGGGCACTGCGTTCATCCACCTCTGGCCTGCTCGCCTCCCTACCACTGAGGAAGTACAGCTCCCGCTTCAGCCCAGTCAAAACTGTTCGCTGCCCTGGCCCCCCAATGGTGGAACAAACTCCCTCACGACGCCAGGACAGCGGAGTCAATCACCACCTTCCGGAGACACCTGAAACCCCACCTCTTTAAGGAATACCTAGGATAGGTTAAGTAATCCCTCTCACCCCACCCCCCCTAAGTTTTAGATGCACTATTGTTAAGTGACTGTCCCACTGGATGTCATAAGGTGAATGCACCAATTTGTAAGTCGCTCTGGATAAGAGCGTCTGCTAAATGACTTAAATGTAATGTAATGTAATGGTTATTGTGGTGCGTTTTTGTCATGGGGTGTTTATGGGGTGTCTAGCATAGTCTATGGCTGCCTGAGGCGGTTCTCAATCAGAGTCAGGTGATTTTCGCTGTCTCTGATTGGGAACCATATTTAGGCCATTCTTTGAGTATGTCGTGGGTGATTGTTCCTGTCTCTGTGTTAGTGTTCACCAGATAGGCTGTATAGGTTTTCAATGCTCCGCTTGTTGTTTTTGTTTGTTCGTGTTTTCATTATTTAAGATGTATCGAACTAACCGCGCCAGATTTTGGTCCGACTCTCCTTCGACGGAAGAAAGCCGTTACACATGGTCTTTTTACCAAATAGGGCTATCTTCTGTATACCACCCCAACCTTGTCACAACACAACTGATTGGCTCAAACGCATTCAGAAGTAAATAAATTACACTATTTAACTTCTAACAAGGCACACCAGTTAAATTAAATGCATTCCAGGAGACTACCTCATGATGCTGGTTGAGAGAATGCCAAGAGTGTGCAAAGCTGTCATCAAGGCAAAGGGTGGCTACTTTGGAGAATCTCAAATCTAAAAATATATTTTGATATGTTCAACACTTTTGGTTACTACATGATTCCATATGCATTGTTTCATAGTTTTGATGTCTTCAGTATTATTCTACAATGTAGAAAAATTGTACAAATAAAGAAACCCTGGAACGTGTAGGTGTGTCCAAATCTTTGGCTGCAAATAAACACTCAACTGACAGTTATATCATAAGCTCTTCATTCAAAGACTCAATCATGGACACTCTTACTGACAGATGTGGCTGCTTTGTGTGATGTATTGTTGTCTCTACCTTCTTGACCTTGTGCTGCTGGACTGTGCCCAATAATGTTTGTACCATGTTGTGTTTCTGACCTGAGTATTCTTTGTTTTCTTTATATATTTTGGTTAGGTCAGGGTGTGACGAGGGTGGTAATATGTGTTTTTGTCTCATCTAGGGTTTTGTATGTCTAGGTGTGTGTGTCTGGTCTAGGCATATTGAAGGTCTATGGTGGCCTGGATTGGCTCCCAATCAGAGGCAGCTGTTTATCATTGTCTCTGATTGGGGAACCTATTTAGGTTGCCATTTTCCAGTTTGGGTTCATGGGTTATTGTCTATGTGATGTTACATGTTAGCAATCTGTATCTATAGCGGTCACAGTTAGTTAGTTAGTTAGTTAGTTAGTTAGTTAGTTAGTTAGTTAGTTAGTTAGTTAGTTAGTTAGTTAGTTAGTTAGTTTGTTTTAGTGTATTTCGTGTTTTTTCTGTATTTCATTAAATCATGCATTCACACTACGCTGCACTTTGGTCTCCTCACTACGACGATCGTGACAGGCGTCGGCTAATGGGGATCGTAATAAATCAAAAAAGCTAGAAACGAAACAACAACATTGTTTCGAAAGTTGCTTTTAGTTGGCTGGTTTGCTAGATTGACATATACTAAATTAATTTTTAAAGGTATGGGTTGATTGGTATTAAAATACACCAGTTAGGTTATTTTGGACCACCAGGCAGCTGATGTCATGCAGCCTGTCATTTTTGTGTTTATACTTTTTCATAAAGACAACGACAAGCTATAGAATGTTCATGATGTCACTGCGCCAACTGTATACAGACATGATGATAGACTTAGTATAAACCAGCCTTTAGTCTTGAAATCTTTGGTTGTACACTACCGTACTCACTGTTCCGTATCACATGGCCTCACATGTGAACCCTTTAAAAGATGCTTGGGGCTAAGGCTTGAGGGTGTGAACGAAGCTGAATGCATGTAGACAAAGAAGAGCTCTCCAGTATGTGTACTGAAAACATTGTTCCTCAACTGTAGTGTATGATATACAATTGTCTAGCTCTGTACTTTTATCCAATGTAAAAAACACATTTTCAAATGTTGATATATAATCTGTCACATTTGTGGGTCCTTTCTCATTCATTATTCACGATTCATTCAGGACTATCCGTAATCATGGTAGCCTTCACAGTATTAATGTAGAAGTTTTAAGAAACATATTCTATTCACTCCATTCCAGCCATTATTATGAGCCGTTCTCTTCTCAGTAGCCTCCTGTGCGTTCAATGCCATAGTGCCCTCCAAGCTTATTACTAAGCTAAGGACCCTGGAACTGAACACCTCCCACTGCAACTGGATCCTGGACTGGTGGTAAGAGAAGGCAACAAAACATCTGGCATTTTGACCCTCAACACGGGGGCCCCTCAGGGTGCATGCTTAGTCCCCTCCTGTACTCCCTGTTCACCCACAACTTTGTGACTGAGTACACCAATGTTAAATTTGCAGACAACACGGCGGTGATAGGAGCTGATCGTGTACTACAGGAAGCGTAGTGCCGAGCCCACCCCCATTCACATCGATGGGCCTGTAGCAGAGAGCTTCAAGTTCCACGGTGTCTACATCACCTATCATCAACACAGTTGTAAAGAGGGCACAATGCCTCTTCCCCCTCAGAAGGCTGAAAAGATTTGGCATTGGGCCCTCAGATCCTCAAAAAGTTCTACAGTTGCACCATTTGAGAGCATCTTGTCTGGCAGCATCATCACTTTGTTATGGCAACTGCCTGGCATCCGACCATAGTGCTACAGAGGGTAGTGCGTATGGCCCAGTACATCACTGGGGCCGAGATCCCTGCCATCCAGGACCTCTATACCAGGCGGTGTCAGAGGAAGGCCCTAAAAATGGTCAAATACTCCTGCCACTCAAGTCATAGACTGCTCTCTTTGCTTCCATTTGGCAACCGCTACCAGAGAACCAACTCTGGGACCAAAGGTTCTTTAACAGGTTATACCCCCAAGCCATAAGACAACAGTTCAACAAATGTCTACCGTGACTATTTGCATTGAAATCATTTTTATTTGCACTGACTCTCTTGCACCGGCTCTATGCAGATGCACTGGATTCTACCCACACACTCACACGTACTACAATGACACTCCAACACACACATGGATTACATAGGCCTACATACGCTCAAACACACAAAACATACACACGCATATTGACACCACACACATCCACAGACACTCACACATAGACACACTTTCTCACTCTTCACATACAGTGCTTTCGGAAAGTATTCAGACCCCTTGAATTTTTCCACATTTTGTTATATTGCAACCTTGTTCTAAAATGTATGAAATAAATAAAAAGTCCTCCGCAATCTGCAAACAATACCCCATAATGACAAAGTGAAAACAGGTTTATTGAAATTTTTGCAAATGTATTAAAAAAGTCAAACTGAAATACCTTATTTACATAAGTAGTCCGACCCTTTGCTGTGAGACTCAAAATTGAGCTCAGGTGCATCCTGTTTCCATTGATTATCCTTGAGATGTTTCGACAACTTGATTGGAGTCCACCTATGGTATATTCAATGGATTGGACATGATTTGGAAAAGCTCACACCTTTCTATATAAGGTCCCACAGTTGACAAAGCATTTCAAAGCAAAACCAAGACATGAAGTCAAAGTAATTGTCTTTAGAGCTCCAAGACAGGATTATGTCGAGTCACAGATCTGGGGAAGGGTACCACCAAAACATTTCTACAGCATTGAAGGTCCCCCCGAACACAGTGGCCTCCATCATTCTTAAATGGAAGAAGTTTGGAACCACCAAGACCTTTCCTAGAGCTGGCCACCCGGCCAAACTGAGCAATCGGGGGAGAAGGGTCTTGGTCAGGGAGGTGACCAAGAACGCGATGGTCACTCTGACAGAGCTCTAGAGTTCCCCTTTGGAGATGGGGGAACATTCCAGAAGGACAACCATCTCTGCAGCACTCCACCAATGAAGCCTTTATGGTAGAGTGGCCAGACTGAAGACCCTCCTCAGTAAAACACACATGACAGCCTGCTTGGAGTTTGCCAAAAGGCACCTAAGACTCTCAGACCATGAGAAACAATATTCTCTGGCCTGATGAAACTGATATTGAACTCTTTGGCATGAATGCCAAGCCTCGCATCTGGAGGAAACTTGGCACCATCCCTGCGTGAAGCATGGTGGTGTCAGCATCATGCTGTTGGGATGTTTTTCAGCGGCAAGGAATGAGAGACTAGTCAGGATCGAGGCAAAGGTGAAAGGAGCAAGGTACAGAGAGATCCTTGATGAAAACCTGCTACAGAGTGATAAGGACCTCAAACTGGGCGAAGGTTCACCTTCTAACTGGACAATGACCCTAAGCACACAGCTACTACAACGCAGGAGTGGCTTTGTGACAAGTCTCTGAATGTCCTTCAGTGGATAAGCCCGAGCCCGGACTTTAACCTCTTCTAACATCTCTGAAGAGACCTGAAAATAGCTGTGCAGCAACACTACCCATCCAACCTGACAGAGTTTGAGAGGATCTGAAGAGAAGAATGGGATAAACTCCCCAAATACAGTTGTCCCAAGCTTGTAGCATCATACCCAAGAACCTGTTTTTGCTTTGTCATTATAAGGTATTGTGTGTAGATTGATGAGGGGGAAAACGATTTAATCAATTTTAGAGTAAGGCGGTAACCTAACAAAATGTGGAAAAAGTAAAGGTGTCTGAATACTTTCCAAAGCACTGTACGCTGCTGCTATTGTGTTTATTTATTTATTTATCTATCCTGATTGCCAAGTCACTTTTACCCCTACCTACATGTACATGTTACCTCAACTATCTCATACTCCTGCACATTGACTCATTAACGATACTCCTTGTATATAGTCTCTTTATTGCTAGTTTCTTGTGTTACTATTTCCTTTTTATTTCTTATATTGTAACTCTGCACTGTTGGAAAAGTCAACACCTGTATTCTGTGCATGTGACAAAGAACATTTGATTTTCTAAGTTATAAAGTTGACTAAAGTAGAGCTCATCTTCTGTTTATAGGTATTTTCACATGGTAATGAGTAATAAGCGATTATATAGAAAGTGCTCATAGATAACTGTAAAGTTACACTTCACTTCAAATAGCCAAGTCAACTAGTGATAACCTAGATATGTACTCCGTGGTGTATTAGTGTTTTTACTTTCACACTTAGATGGTGCTTTCAGAAGCTGAC
>NW_025755502.1:0-2500 GCF_021184085.1 Oncorhynchus gorbuscha
TTGTGGCGTATTCTGCCCAGGGGAGCTGTTCTGCCCAAGACGCAGGGTTTCTGAAAGAAAGGCTGCGTAGTATGCGACCAATCGTCTGATTGGCCCTCTCTGCTTGACCGTTAGACTGGGGATGAAACCCGGAAGAGAGACTGACGGACGCACCAATCAAGCGACAGAACTCCCTCCAAAACTGTGACGTGAATTGCGGGCCTCTGTCTGAAACGGCGTCTAACGGGAGGCCATGAATTCTGAATACATTCTCAATAATGATTTGTGCCGTCTCCTTAGCGGAAGGAAGTTTAGCGAGGGAATGAAATGTGCCGCCTTAGAGAACTCGACAACCGTAAGAATCACAGTCTTCCCCGCAGACAAAGGCAGACCGGTAATGAAGTCTAAGGCGATGTGAGACCATGGTCGAGAAGGAATGGGGAGCGGTCTGAGACGACCGGCAGGAGGAGAGTTACCCGACTTAGTCTGCGCGCAGTCCGAACAAGCAGCCACGAAACGGCGCGTGTCACGCTCCTGAGTCGGCCACCAAAGCGCTGGCGAATAGACGCAAGAGTGCCTCGAACACCGGGATGACCAGCTAACTTGGCAGAGTGAGCCCACTGAAGAACAGCCAGGCAGTGGAAACAGGAACGAAAAGGAGGTTACTAGGACAAGCGCGCGGCGACGCAGTGTGCGTGAGTGCTTGCTTAACCTGTCTTTCAATTCCCCAGACTGTTAACCCGACAACACGCCCATAAGGAAGAATCCCCTCGGGATCAGTAGAAGCCACAGAAGAACTAAACAGACGGGATAAGGCATCAGGCTTGGTGTTCTTGCTACCCGGACGGTAAGAAATCACAAACTCGAAACGAGCGAAAAACAACGCCCAACGAGCTTGACGGGCATTAAGTCGTTTGGCAGAACGGATGTACTCAAGGTTCTTATGGTCTGTCCAAACGACAAAGGCGGTCGCCCCCTCCAACCACTGTCGCCATTCGCCTAGGGCTAAGCGGATGGCGAGCAGTTCACGGTTACCCACATCATAGTTGCGCTCAGATGGCGACAGGCGATGAGAAAAATAAGCGCAAGGATGAACCTTATCGTCAGACTGGAAGCGCTGGGATAGAATGGCTCCCACGCCTACCTCTGAAGCGTCAACCTCGACAATGAATTGTCTAGTGACGTCAGGAGTAACGAGGATAGGAGCGGACGTAAAACGTTCTTTTAGAAGATCAAAAGCTCCCTGGGCGGAACCGGACCACTTAAAACACGTCTTGACAGAAGTAAGAGCTGTGAGAGGGGCAGCAACTTGACCGAAATTACGAATGAAACGCCGATAGAAATTAGCGAAACCTAAAAAGCGCTGCAACTCGACACGTGACCTTGGAGCGGGCCAATCACTGACAGCTTGGACCTTAGCGGAATCCATCTGAATGCCTTCAGCGGAAATAACGGAACCGAGAAAAGTAACGGAGGAGACATGAAAGAGCACTTCTCAGCCTTTACGTAGAGACAATTCTCTAAAGGCGCTGTAGAACACGTCGAGCGTGCTGAACATGAATCTCGAGTGACGGAGAAAAAATCAGGATATCGTCAAGATAGACAAAAACAAAGATGTTCAGCATGTCTCTCAGAACATCATTAACTAATGCCTGAAAAACAGCTGGCGCATTGGCGAGACCAAACGGCAGAACCCGGTACTCAAAATGCCCTAACGGAGTGTTAAACGCCGTTTTCCACTCGTCCCCCTCTCTGATGCGCACGAGATGGTAAGCGTTACGAAGGTCCAACTTAGTAAAGCACCTGGCTCCCTGCAGAATCTCGAAGGCTGATGACATAAGGGGAAGCGGATAACGATTCTTAACCGTTATGTCATTCAGCCCTCGATAATCACGCAGGGCGCAGAGTACCGTCCTTCTTCTTAACAAAAAAGAACCCCGCCCCGGCCGGAGAGGAAGAAGGCACTATGGTACCGGCGTCAAGAGACACAGACAAATAATCCTCGAGAGCCTTACGTTCGGGAGCCGACAGAGAGTATAGTCTACCCCGAGGAGGAGTGGTCCCCGGAAGGAGATCAATACTACAATCATACGACCGGTGAGGAGGAAGGGAGTTGGCTCGGGACCGACTGAAGACCGTGCGCAGATCATGATATTCCTCCGGCACTCCTGTCAAATCGCCAGGTTCCTCCTGAGAAGTAGGGACAGAAGAAATGGGAGGGATGGCAGACATTAAACACTTCACATGACAAGAAACGTTCCAGGATAGGATAGAATTACTAGACCAATTAATAGAAGGATTATGACATACTAGCCAGGGATGACCCAAAACAACAGGTGTAAGCGGTGAACGGAAAATCAAAAAGAAATAGTCTCACTGTGGTTACCAGATACTGTGAGGGTTAAAGGTAGTGTCTCAAATCTGATACTGGGAAGATGACTACCATCTAAGGCAAACATGGGCGTAGGCTTGTCTAACTGTCTGAAAGGAATGTCATGTTTCGAGCCCATGCTTCGTCCAT
>NW_025755503.1:0-7682 GCF_021184085.1 Oncorhynchus gorbuscha
GTTCTATCCTTCTCTCTCCCCCTCCCTCTCTCACTCTCTCGCTCTCTCTTCTCTCTGTCGTTCCGTTCCTGCTCCCAGCTGTTCCTATTCCCCTAATCATCATTTAGTCTTCCCACACCTGTTCCCGATCCTTTCCCCTGATTAGACTCCCTATTTATTCCTTTGTGATCCGTTCCTGTTCCGTCGGTTCCTCGTATTGTATTCACCATGTTGTGATTGCGTTTCGCCCTGTCCTGTCGTGTTTTTGCCGTGATTGTGTATCACCCTGTCCTGTCGTGTTTTGTGCCTTCATCAGACGCTGCGTGTGAGCAGGTGTCTCAGTCGACTACGGCCTGCGCCTACCCGAAGCGACCTGCAGTCTGTGGCCGCTTCTCCAGTTGTTTTCCCCTCTACAAATCTAGAGGATGTCAGTTATTCCGTTTTGAACATTATTAAACTCTGTTTCTGTTAAGTCGCTTTTGGGTCCTCTTTTACCTGCATGACAGAAGGAACCGACCAAGGAATGGACCCAGCGACTTCAGACGCTCGTTACACTGCCGTCGAGTTCCAAGGAGCCATGCTCGGCAGACACGAGCAGGAATTGTCTGCTGCTCGCCATGCCGTGGAGAACCTGGCCGCTCAGGTTTCCGACCTCTCTGGACAGTTCCAGAGTCTACGTCTCGTGCCACCTGTTACTCCCTGGCCTGCCGAGCCTCCAGAACCCAGGGTTAATAACCCACCTTGCTACTCCGGGCAGCCCACTGAGTGCCGCTCCTTTCTCACGCAGTGTGAGATTGTGTTCTCTCTCAACCCCACACATACTCTAGAGAGAGAGCTCGGGTTGCTTACGTCATTTCACTCCTTACTGGCCGGGCTCGAGAATGGGGCACAGCTATCTGGGAGGCAAGGGCTGATTGCTCTAACAGATTCCAGAACTTTAAAGAGGAGATGATTCGGGTTTTTGACCGTTCAGTTTTTGGTGAGGAGGCTTCTAGGGCCCTGGCTTCCTTATGCCAAGGTGAACGGTCCATAACGGATTATTCCATTGAGTTTCGCACTCTTGCTGCCTCTAGTGAGTGGAACGAGCCGGCGCTGCTCGCTCGTTTTCTGGAGGGACTCCACGCAGCGGTTAAGGATGAGATTCTCTCCCGGGAGGTTCCTTCAGATGTGGACTCTTTGATTGCTCTCGCCATCCGCATAGAACGACGGGTAGATCTTCGTCACCGGGCTCGTGGAAGAGAGCTCGCATCAACGGTGTTTCCCTGCTCCGCATCGCAACCATCTCCCTCCTCTGGCTTTGAGACTGAGCCCATGCAGCTGGGAGGGATTCGCATCTCGAATAAGGAGAGGGAACAGAGGATCACCAACCGCCTGTGCCTCTATTGCGGAGTTGCTGGACATTTTGTTATTTCATGTCCAGTAAGAGGCCAGAGCCCATCAGTAAGCGGAGGGCTACTGGTG
Source organism: Oncorhynchus gorbuscha (assembly GCF_021184085.1). Lineage (NCBI taxonomy): Eukaryota > Metazoa > Chordata > Actinopteri > Salmoniformes > Salmonidae > Oncorhynchus > Oncorhynchus gorbuscha. Next base: position 1,441 of record NW_025755503.1, read on the forward strand.
AGCGCTACTACTCAGGTCCCTTCATCTAGATCTTGTACTACTATGTCGGTCCATCTACGCTGGACCGGTTCGGGTGCTACATGCAGTGCTTTGATTGACTCTGGGGCTGAGGGTTGTTTCATGGACGAAGCATGGGCTCGGAAACATAACATTCCTTTCAGACCGTTAGACAGGCCTACGCCCATGTTTGCCTTAGATGGTAGTCATCTTCCCAGTATCAAATTTGAGACACTACCTTTAACTCTCACAGTATCTGGTAACCACAGTGAGACTATGTCTTTTTTGATTTTCCGTTCACCGTTTACACCTGTTGTTTTGGGTCACCCCTGGCTTGTATGTCATAATCCTTCTATTAATTGGTCTAGTAATTCTATCCTATCCTGGAACGTTTCTTGTCATGTGAAGTGTTTAATGTCTGCCATCCCTCCCATTTCTTCTGTCCCTACTTCTCAGGAGGAACCTGGCGATTTGACAGGAGTGCCGGAGGAATATCATGATCTGCGCACGGTCTTCAGTCGGTCCCGAGCCAACTCCCTTCCTCCTCACCGGTCGTATGATTGTAGTATTGATCTCCTTCCGGGGACCACTCCTCCTCGAGGTAGACTATACTCTCTGTCGGCTCCCGAACGTAAGGCTCTCGAGGATTATTTGTCTGTGTCTCTTGACGCCGGTACCATAGTGCCTTCTTCCTCTCCGGCCGGGCGGGGTTCTTTTTGTTAAGAAGAAGGACGGTACTCTGCGCCCCTGCGTGGATTATCGAGGGCTGAATGACATAACGGTTAAGAATCGTTATCCGCTTCCCCTTATGTCATCAGCCTTCGAGATTCTGCAGGGAGCCAGGTGCTTTACTAAGTTGGACCTTCGTAACGCTTACCATCTCGTGCGCATCAGAGAGGGGGACGAGTGGAAAACGGCGTTTAATACTCCGTTAGGGCATTTTGAGTACCGGGTTCTGCCGTTCGGTCTCGCCAATGCGCCAGCTGTTTTTCAGGCATTAGTTAATGATGTTCTGAGAGACATGCTGAACATTTTTGTTTTTGTCTATCTTGACGATATCCTGATTTTTCTCCGTCACTCGAGATTCATGTTCAGCACGTTCGACGTGTTCTACAGCGCCTTTTAGAGAATTGTCTCTACGTAAAGGCTGAGAAGTGCTCTTTTCATGTCTCCTCCGTTACTTTTCTCGGTTCCGTTATTTCCGCTGAAGGCATTCAGATGGATTCCGCTAAGGTCCAAGCTGTCAGTGATTGGCCCGTTCCAAGGTCACGTGTCGAGTTGCAGCGCTTTTTAGGTTTCGCTAATTTCTATCGGCGTTTCATTCGTAATTTCGGTCAAGTTGCTGCCCCTCTCACAGCTCTTACTTCTGTCAAGACGTGTTTTAAGTGGTCCGGTTCCGCCCAGGGAGCTTTTGATCTTCTAAAAGAACGTTTTACGTCCGCTCCTATCCTCGTTACTCCTGACGTCACTAGACAATTCATTGTCGAGGTTGGCGCTTCAGAGGTAGGCGTGGGAGCCATTCTATCCCAGCGCTTCCAGTCTGACGATAAGGTTCATCCTTGCGCTTATTTTCTCATCGCCTGTCGCCATCTGAGCGCAACTATGATGTGGGTAACCGTGAACTGCTCGCCATCCGCTTAGCCCTAGGCGAATGGCGACAGTGGTTGGAGGGCGACCGTTCCTTTTGTCGTTTGGACAGACCATAAGAACCTTGAGTACATCCGTTCTGCCAAACGACTTAATGCCCGTCAAGCTCGTTGGGCGTTGTTTTCGCTCGTTTCGAGTTTGTGATTTCTTACCGTCCGGGTAGCAAGAACACCAAGCCTGATGCCTTATCCCGTCTGTTTAGTTCTTCTGTGGCTTCTACTGATCCCGAGGGGATTCTTCCTTATGGGCGTGTTGTCGGGTTAACAGTCTGGGGAATTGAAAGACAGGTTAAGCAAGCACTCACGCACACTGCGTCGCCGCGCGCTTGTCCTAGTAACCTCCTTTTCGTTCCTGTTTCCACTCGTCTGGCTGTTCTTCAGTGGGCTCACTCTGCCAAGTTAGCGGGTCATCCCGGTGTTCGAGGCACTCTTGCGTCTATTCGCCAGCGCTTTTGGTGGCCGACTCAGGAGCGTGACACGCGCCGTTTCGTGGCTGCCTGTTCGGACTGCGCGCAGACTAAGTCGGGTAACTCCCCTCCTGCCGGTCGTCTCAGACCGCTCCCCATTCCTTCTCGACCATGGTCTCACATTGCCTTAGACTTCATTACCGGTCTGCCTTTGTCTGCGGGGAAGACTGTGATTCTGACGGTTGTCGATAGGTTCTCTAAGGCGGCACATTTCATTCCCCTCGCTAAACTTCCTTCCGCTAAGGAGACGGCACAAATCATTATTGAGAATGTATTCAGAATTCATGGCCTCCCGTTAGACGCCGTTTCAGACAGAGGTCCGCAATTCACGTCACAGTTTTGGAGGGAGTTCTGTCGTTTGATTGGTGCGTCCGTCAGTCTCTCTTCCGGGTTTCATCCCCAGTCTAACGGTCAAGCAGAGAGGGCCAATCAGACGATTGGTCGCATACTACGCAGCCTTTCTTTCAGAAACCCTGCGTCTTGGGCAGAACAGCTCCCCTGGGCAGAATACGCTCTGGTCGCTTCCTTCGTCTGCTACCGGGTTATCTCCGTTTCAGAGTAGTCTGGGTTACCAGCCTCCTCTGTTCTCATCCCAGCTTGCCGAGTCCAGCGTTCCCTCCGCTCAAGCGTTTGTCCAACGTTGTGAGCGCACCTGGAGGAGGGTGAGGTCTGCACTTTGCCGTTACAGGGCACAGACGGTGAGAGCCGCCAATAAACGCAGGATTAAGAGTCCAAGGTATTGTTGCGGCCAGAGAGTGTGGCTTTCCACTCGCAACCTTCCTCTTACGACAGCTTCTCGTAAGTTGACTCCGCGGTTCATTGGTCCGTTCCGTGTCTCCCAGGTCGTCAATCCTGTCGCTGTGCGATGCTGCTTCTTCCGCGACATCTTCGTCGCGTCCATCCTGTCTTCCATGTCTCCTGTGTTAAGCCCTTTCTTCGCACCCCCGTTCGTCTTCCCTCCCCCCCTCCCGTCCTTGTCGAGAGCGCACCTATTTACAAGGTACATAAAATTATGGACATGCGTTCTCGGGGACGGGGTCACCAATACCTAGTGGATTGGGAGGGTTACGGTCCTGAGGAGAGGAGTTGGGTTCCGTCTCGGGACGTGCTGGACCGTTCGCTCATCGATGATTTCCTCCGTTGCCGCCAGGATTCCTCCTCGAGTGCGCCAGGAGGCGCTCGGTGAGTGGGGGTACTGTCATGTTTGTCATTTATTGTCATGTCTTGTCCCTGTGCTCCCCATGCTATTCGTTTCCCTCTGCTGGTCTTGTTTGGTTCTATCCTTCTCTCTCCCCCTCCCTCTCTCACTCTCTCGCTCTCTCTTCTCTCTGTCGTTCCGTTCCTGCTCCCAGCTGTTCCTATTCCCCTAATCATCATTTAGTCTTCCCACACCTGTTCCCGATCCTTTCCCTGATTAGACTCCCTATTTATTCCTTTGTGATCCGTTCCTGTTCCGTCGGTTCCTCGTATTGTATTCACCATGTTGTGATTGCGTTTCGCCCTGTCCTGTCGTGTTTTTTGCCGTGATTGTGTATCACCCTGTCCTGTCGTGTTTTGTGCCTTCATCAGACGCTGCGTGTGAGCAGGTGTCTCAGTCGACTACGGCCTGCGCCTACCCGAAGCGACCTGCAGTCTGTGGCCGCTTCTCCAGTTGTTTTCCCCTCTACAAATCTAGAGGATGTCAGTTATTCCGTTTTGAACATTATTAAACTCTGTTTCTGTTAAGTCGCTTTTGGGTCCTCTTTTACCTGCATGACAACTGTAAACTGGAGACTCTGAGGTCAGTATTCCTGTAGTTGGTCAAGTGATAACTGTTCACCAGATCCACATGTAAGCCAACAGGCACACATAGAACCACACCATATGTGTTTGGACAGTGAATCGTAGTTTACATTTGGTGCTATTCTCCAGCATTTTGGATTTGAGATATAATGTTTCATATTAGGAGACAGTACAGAATGTCACCTTTATTTAAGGTTAATGGTGAGAGGTTAGCATGTTTTGTTGTATCCCCTGTTTAGAGAAAAATATTTATTATTGAAAAACTTTTGAATCAATGTATTTATTTTCACATTAGTATAACATTATGACCATACAAATCTTGGAGACGGAAGATGAATATGTTCTTTGAGAGAATAAGCCAATTGCATCTGCAATTGTCCCTCTACGACTTGTGTTAATTTAACAGTGTGTTTGTGAAGTCATGATGATCTCTTTGCAACAACAAGTGATAAATTCAATCAACAGATCCACATGTGTTTACCAGGCACACATAGTCCACACCCATACATGAGAGGTTAGCATGTTTTGTTGTAGCCTCTGTTATTGGTAATGGAAGGTTAGCATGTTTGTTGTAGCCTCTGTTACTGGTAATGGTGAGAGGTTGGGCATGTTTTGTTGTAGCCTCTGTTATTGTAATGGTGAGGTAAATGGTGAGAGGTTAGCATGTTTGTTGTATCTGTTATTGGTAATGGTGAGAGGTTAGCATGTTTTGTTGTAGTCTCTGTTATTGTAATGGTGAGAGGTTAGCATGTTTTGTTGTAGTCTCTGTTATTGGTAATGGTGAGAGGTGAGCATGTTTTGTTGTATCCTCTGTTATTGTAATGGTGAGAGGTTAGCATGTTTGTTGTAGTCTGTTATTGGTAATGGTGAGAGGTTAGCATGTTTTGTTGTAGTCTGTTATTGGTAATGGTGAGAGGTTAGCATGTTTTGTTGTAGTCTCTGTTATTGGTAATGGTGAGAGGTGAGCATGTTTTGTTGTAGCCTCTGTTATTGGTAATGGTGAGAGGTTAGCATGTTTTGTTGTTTATTTCACCTTTATTTAATCAGGTAGGCAAGTTGAGAACAAGTTTTCATTTACAATTGCGACCTGGCAAGATAAAGCAAAGCAGTTCAACACAAACAACAACACAGGGTTACACATGAAGCAAAAACAAACATACAGTCAACACACAGTAGAAGCAAGTCTATATACGATGTGAGCAAATGAGGTGATATAAGGGAGGTAAAGGCAAAAAAAAGGCCATGGTGGCGAAGTAAATACAATATAGCAAGTAAAACACTGGAATGGTAGATTTGCATTGAAAGAATGTGCAAAGTAGAGATAGAAATAATGGGGTGCAAAGGAGAAAATAAATAAATAAATACATTTCGGAAAGAGGTAGTTGTTTGGGCTAAATTATAGGTGGGCTATGTACAGGTGCAGTAAACTCTGAGCTGCTCTGACAGTTGGTGCTTAATAAAGCTAGTGAGGGAGATAAGTGTTTCCAGTTTCAGAGATTTTTAGTTCGTTCCTGTCATTGGCAGCAGAGAACTGGAAGGGAGAGGCGGCCAAAGAAAGAATTGGTTTTGGGGTGACCAGAGAGATATACCTGGTGGAGCGCATGCTACAGGTGGGTGATGCTATGGTGACCAGCAAGCTGAGATAAGGGGGACTTTACCTAGCAGGGTCTTGTAGATGACATGGAGCCAGTGGGTTTGGCGATGAGAATGGCGAGGGCCAGCCAAAGAGTGTACAGGTCGCAATGGTGGTGGGTAGTACATGGGCTTTGGTGACAAAACGATGGCACTGTGATAGACTGCATCAATTTGTTGAGTAGGGTATTGGAGGCTATTTTGTAAATGACATCGCCGAAGTCGAGGATTAGTAGGATGGTCAGTTTTATAAGGGTATGTTTGGCAAAAATGAGTGAAGGATGCTTTGTTTGCGAAATAGGAAGCCAATTCTAGATTTAACTTTGGATTGAGATGTTTGATGTGGGTCTGGAAGAGAGTTTACAGTCTAACCGGACACCTCGGTATTTGTAGTTGTTCACTTTTATATTCTAAGTCAGAGCCGTCCAGAGTAGTGATGTTGGACAGGCGGGCAGGTCTTGACAGTTGAAGACTGACTTGAGATGTTAGCAGGGCTGTTTTGTTGTAGCCTCTGTTATTGGTAATGGTGAGAGGTTAGTATGTTTTGTTAGCCTCTGTTATTGGTAATGGTGAGAGGTTTAGCATGTTTTGTTGTATCCTCTGTTATTGGTAATGGTGAGAGGTTAGCATGTTTTGTTGTAGCCTCTGTTATTGGTAATGGTGAGAGGTTAGCATGTTTTGTTGTATCCTCTGTTATTGGTAATGGTGAGAGGTTAGC
>NW_025755504.1:0-7682 GCF_021184085.1 Oncorhynchus gorbuscha
GATTTGATTTGATTCAGTGCCAGAACAACAGATTTTTACCTTGTCTGCTCGGGGATTCAATCTAGCAACCTTTCGGTTACTGGCCCAACGCTCTAACCAGTAGGCTAGCTGCCGCCCCAGATGCTCTAACCAGTAGGCTAGCTGCCGCCCCAGATGCTCTAACCACTAGGCTAGCTGCCGCCCCAGATGCTCTAACCACTAGGCTAGCTGCCGCCCCAGATGCTCTAACCAGTAGGCTAGCTGCCACCCCAGATGCTCTAACCACTAGGCTAGCTGCCACCCCAGATGCTCTAACCAGTAGGCTAGCTGCCCCCCAGATGCTCCCAGATGATGCTCTAACCAGTAGGCTAGCTGCCGCCCCAGATGCTCTAACCACTAGGCTAGCTGCCACCCCAGATGCTCTAACCAGTAGGCTAGCTGCCGCCCCAGATGCTCTAACCAGTAGGCTAGCTGCCGCCCCAGATGCTCTAACCACTAGGCTAGCTGCCGCCCCAGATGCTCTAACCACTAGGCTAGCTGCCGCCCCAGATGCTCTAACCAGTAGGCTAGCTGCCACCCCAGATGCTCTAACCACTAGGCTAGCTGCCGCCCCAGATGCTCTAACCAGTAGGCTAGCTGCCGCCCCAGATGCTCTAACCAGTAGGCTAGCTGCCGCCCCAGATGCTCTAACCAGTAGGCTAGCTGCCGCCCCAGATGCTCTAACCACTAGGCTAGCTGCCACCCCAGATGCTCTAACCAGTAGGCTAGCTGCCGCCCCAGATGCTCTAACCAGTAGGCTAGCTGCCGCCCCAGATGCTCTAACCACTAGGCTAGCTGCCACCCCAGATGCTCTAACCAGTAGGCTAGCTGCCACCCCAGATGCTCTAACCAGTAGGTGGATGTTTTCAGAAGATGGGCAGGGACTCTGCTGTCCTAGTTTCAGGGGGAGGTTTAGGGTTCTAGATGTTTTCATTAGATAGGCAGGGACTCTGCTGTCCTAGTTTCAGGGGGAGGTTTAGGGTTCTATATGTTTTCAGAAGATGGGCAGGGACTCTGCTGTCCTAGTTTCAGGGGAGGTTTAGGGTTCTATATGTTTTCAGAAGATGGACAGGGACTCTGCTGTCCTAGTTTCAGGGGAGGTTTAGGGTTCTATATGTTTTCAGAAGATGGGCAGGGACTCTGCTGTCCTAGTTTCAGGGGGAGGTTTAGGGTTCTATATGTTTTCAGAAGATGGACAGGGACTCTGCTGTCCTAGTTTCAGGGGAGGTTTAGGGTTCTATATGTTTTCAGAAGATGGACAGGGACTCTGCTGTCCTAGTTTCAGGGGGAGGTTTAGGGTTCTATATGTTTTCAGAAGATGGGCAGGGACTCTGCTGTCCTAGTTTCAGGGGGAGGTTTAGGGTTCTATATGTTTTCAGAAGATGGGCAGGGACTCTGCTGTCCTAGTTTCAGGGGGAGGTTTAGGGTTCTATATGTTTTCAGAAGATGGGCAGGGACTCTGCTGTCCTAGTTTCAGGGGGAGGTTTAGGGTTCTATATGTTTTCAGAAGATGGACAGGGACTCTGCTGTCCTAGTTTCAGGGGGAAGCTGGTTCCACCATTGGGATGCCAGGACAGAGAAGTTCTTGGACTGGGCTGAACCTGCCCCCCTGTAGGGGTGGGAGGGGCCAAGAGACCAGAGGTGTCAGAACAGAGTTCTCAGGTTGGGGTTTCAGGTCTGTGCATCATGGAAGAGGTGTCAGAACAGAGTTCTCAGGTTGGGGTGTAGGATCTGAGCATCATGGAAGAGGTGTCAGAACAGAGTTCTCAGTTTGGGGTGTATCTGAGCATCATGGAAGAGGTGTCAGAACAGAGTTCTCAGGTTGGGGTGTATCTGAGCATCAGGGAAGAGGTGTCAGAACAGAGTTCTCAGGTTGGGGTGTATCTGAGCATCAGGGAAGAGGTGTCAGAACAGAGTTCTCAGGTTGGGGCGTATCTGAGCATCAGGGAAGAGGTGTCAGAACAGAGTTCTCAGGTTGGGGTGTATCTGAGCATCATGGAAGAGGTGTCAGAACAGAGTTCTCAGGTTGGGGCGTATCTGAGCATCATGGAAGAGGTGTCAGAACAGAGTTCTCAGGTTGGGGTGTAGGGTCTGAGCATCAGGGAAGAGGTGTCAGAACAGAGTTCTCAGGTTGGGGTGTATCTGAGCATCATGGAAGAGGTGTCAGAACAGAGTTCTCAGGTTGGGGTGTATCTGAGCATCATGGAAGAGGTGTCAGAACAGAGTTCTCAGGTTGGGGTGTATCTGAGCATCAGGGAAGAGGTGTCAGAACAGAGTTCTCAGGTTGGGGTGTATCTGAGCATCATGGAAGAGGTGTCAGAACAGAGTTCTCAGGTTGGGGTGTATCTGAGCATCATGGAAGAGGTGTCAGAACAGAGTTCTCAGGTTGGGGTGTAGGGTCTGAGCATCAGGGAAGAGGTGTCAGAACAGAGTTCTCAGGTTGGGGCGTATCTGAGCATCATGGAAGAGGTGTCAGAACAGAGTTCTCAGGTTGGGGTGTAGGATCTGAGCATCATGGAAGAGGTGTCAGAACAGAGTTCTCAGGTTGGGGTGTAGGATCTGAGCATCATGGAAGAGGTGTCAGAACAGAGTTCTCAGGTTGGGGCGTATCTGAGCATCATGGAAGAGGTGTCAGAACAGAGTTCTCAGGTTGGGGCGTATCTGAGCATCAGGGAAGAGGTGTCAGAACAGAGTTCTCAGGTTGGGGTGTATCTGAGCATCATGGAAGAGGTGTCAGAACAGAGTTCTCAGGTTGGGGCGTATCTGAGCATCATGGAAGAGGTGTCAGAACAGAGTTCTCAGGTTGGGGTGTAGGATCTGAGCATCATGGAAGAGGTGTCAGAACAGAGTTCTCAGGTTGGGGCGTATCTGAGCATCATGGAAGAGGTGTCAGAACAGAGTTCTCAGGTTGGGGCGTATCTGAGCATCAGGGAAGACAAACATAATCAGACATCTCAAGCCCCCATCAAAGGTTTGGTATAAATCTGTCTGGTGTTTAGTTTTTAACTCATGAGACTCTGTTGGCTGACTTTTTCTTTTTCTTTTGAACTTGTGTCAAAACACACACGGTCCCTTGAGAAATCACTCTCATAGTCTATTCACCATAGAACCCAGCCCCAGCATGCATTTGGACTGTCAGGTATAGACACCGGAATTAACTATGAAGGATGCAGGAATGTATGGGGACTCGGGATGAGTCCCAAATGGCACCCTATTCCCGTATTCAATGTACAACCCTGCATGGTCTAAAGGGCCCTACATGGTCTGTGGGGAGATACACATTTGAATGGTCTGTGTCCAAAATGGCACACTATTCCCTACATAGTGCACTACTTTTGAGAGAGAGAGAGAGAGAGAGAGAGAGAGAGAGAGAGAGAGAGAGAGAGAGAGAGAGAGAGAGAGAGAGAGAGAGAGAGAGAGAGAGAGAGTAACTACTGTGTAACTACTGTCTCCTTGTACAGTGTGAGTTGGATATGTTGTTACAATGTATCTCCCTCTGATCTCCTCTGCAACTACCTGCAGCAACAGGGTTTGAATGTTTACTTCAAAATGTTTGCTTGACTGGTGGTAAAGCTATTAGCTGGCCCAAAATGAGGCTACATGAAAAGTACAATACTGTTAATATAACCGGTTTTATAACAGGTTTTCAGTGAACTTATGTCAATCATGAAGCTCATCTGCATGTCCTGCGGTGCAGAAAAATTCTCATCAACAAAGGAGTGATGAAATTAAGATCCCACATTTCTACCTGGCAGTGTAGGAGAGGGTTTACAAGGGAGTACGTATTGTTTTGGTTTACAACAGGATGCGTATTGTTTTGGTTTACAAGGGAGTGTGTATTGTTTTGGTTTACAAGGGAGTGCGTATTGTTTTGGTTTACAAGGGGGTGTGTATTGTTTTGGTTTACAAGGGAGTGCGTATTGTTTTGGTTTACAAGGGAGTGCGTATTGTTTTGGTTTACAAGGGAGTGTGTATTGTTTTGGTTTACAAGGGAGTGTGTATTGTTTTGGTTTACAAGGGAGTGTGTATTGTTTTGGTTTACAAGGGAGTGCGTATTGTTTTGGTTTACAAGGGAGTGTGTATTGTTTTGGTTTACAAGGGAGTGCGTATTGTTTTGGTTTACAAGGGAGTGCCTATTGTTTTGGTTTACAAGGGAGTGCGTATTGTTTTGGTTTACAAGGGAGTGTGTATTGTTTTGGTTTAGAAGGGAGTGTGTATTGTTTTGGTTTAGAAGGGAGTGTGTATTGTTTTGGTTTAGAAGGGAGTGCATATTGTTTTGGTTTACAAGGGAGTGTGTATTGTTTTGGTTTACAACAGGATGCGTATTGTTTTGGTTTACAACAGGATGCGTATTGTTTTGGTTTACAAGGGAGTGTGTATTGTTTTGGTTTACAAGGGAGTACGTATTGTTTTGGTTTACAAGGAGTGCGTATTGTTTTGGTTTAGAAGGGAGTGCGTATTGTTTTGGTTTAGAAGGGAGTGCGTATTGTTTTGGTTTACAACAGGATGCGTATTGTTTTGGTTTACAACAGGATGCGTATTGTTTTGGTTTACAAGGGAGTGCGTATTGTTTTGGTTTACAACAGGATGCGTATTGTTTTGGTTTACAAGGGAGTGCATATTGTTTTGGTTTACAACAGGATGCGTATTGTTTTGGTTTACAAGGGAGTGCGTATTGTTTTGGTTTACAAGGGAGTGCGTATTGTTTTGGTTTACAAGGGAGTGCGTATTGTTTTGGTTTACAAGGGAGTGCGTATTGTTTTGGTTTACAAGGGAGTGCGTATTGTTTTGGTTTACAAGGGAGTGCGTATTGTTTTGGTTTACAAGGGAGTGCGTATTGTTTTGGTTTACAAGGGAGTGCGTATTGTTTTGGTTTACAAGGGAGTGCGTATTGTTTTGGTTTACAAGGGAGTGCGTATTGTTTTGGTTTACAAGGGAGTGTGTATTGTTTTTGTTTACAAGGGAGTGTGTATTGTTTTGGTTTACAAGGGAGTGTGTATTGTTTTGGTTTACAAGGGAGTGTGTATTGTTTTGGTTTACAAGGGAGGTATTGTTTTGGTTTACAATTGTTTTGGTTTACAAGGGAGTGTGTATTGTTTTTTGTTTACAAGGGAGTGTGTATTGTTTTGGTTTACAAGGGAGTGTGTATTGTTTTGGTTTACAAGGGAGTGTGTATTGTTTTGGTTTACAAGGGAGTGTGTATTGTTTTGGTTTACAAGGGAGTGCGTATTGTTTTGGTTTACAAGGGAGTGCGTATTGTTTTGGTTTACAAGGGAGTGCGTATTGTTTTGGTTTACAAGGGAGTGCGTATTGTTTTGGTTTACAACAGGATGCGTATTGTTTTGGTTTACAAGGGAGTGCGTATTGTTTTGGTTTAGAAGGGAGTGTGTATTGTTTTGGTTTACAAGGGAGTGCGTATTGTTTTGGTTTACAAGGGAGTGCCTATTGTTTTGGTTTACAAGGGAGTGCGTATTGTTTTGGTTTACAAGGGAGTGTGTATTGTTTTGGTTTAGAAGGGAGTGTGTATTGTTTTGGTTTAGAAGGGAGTGCATATTGTTTTGGTTTACAAGGGAGTGTGTATTGTTTTGGTTTACAACAGGATGCGTATTGTTTTGGTTTACAACAGGATGCGTATTGTTTTGGTTTACAAGGGAGTGTGTATTGTTTTGGTTTACAAGGGAGTACGTATTGTTTTGGTTTACAAGGGAGTGCGTATTGTTTTGGTTTAGAAGGGAGTGCGTATTGTTTTGGTTTAGAAGGGAGTACGTATTGTTTTGGTTTACAACAGGATGCGTATTGTTTTGGTTTACAACAGGATGCGTATTGTTTTGGTTTACAAGGGAGTGCGTATTGTTTTGGTTTACAACAGGATGCATATTGTTTTGGTTTACAAGGGAGTGCGTATTGTTTTGGTTTACAACAGGATGCGTATTGTTTTGGTTTACAAGGGAGTGCGTATTGTTTTGGTTTACAACAGGAGTGCATATTGTTTTGGTTTACAAGGGAGTGCGTATTGTTTTGGTTTACAAGGGAGTGTGTATTGTTTTGGTTTACAAGGGAGTGCGTATTGTTTTGGTTTACAAGGGAGTGCGTATTGTTTTGGTTTACAAGGGAGTGCGTATTGTTTTGGTTTACAAGGGAGTGCGTATTGTTTTGGTTTACAAGGGAGTGTGTATTGTTTTGGTTTACAAGGAGTGCGTATTGTTTTGGTTTTAGAAGGAGTGCATATTGTTTTGGTTTACAAGGGAGTGTGTATTGTTTTGGTTTACAAGGGAGTGCGTATTGTTTTGGTTTACAAGGAGTGTGTATTGTTTTGGTTTACAAGGAGTGTGTATTGTTTTGGTTTACAAGGGAGTGTGTATTGTTTTGGTTTACAAGGAGTGCGTATTGTTTTGGTTTACAAGGAGTGTGTATTGTTTTGGTTTACAAGGGAGTGTGTATTGTTTTGGTTTACAAGGAGGCGTATTGTTTTGGTTTACAAGGAGTACGTATTGTTTTGGTTTACAAGGGAGTGCGTATTGTTTTGGTTTACAAGGGAGTGTGTATTGTTTTGGTTTACAAAGGATGCGATTGTGTATTGTTTTGGTTTACAAGGGAGTGTGTATTGTTTTGGTTTACAAGGGAGTGGATTGTTTTGTAAGGGAGTGTGTATTGTTTTGGTTTACAAGGGAGTGTGTATTGTTTTGGTTTACAAGGGAGTGTGTATTGTTTTGGTTTTACAAGGAGTGCGTATTGTTTTGGTTTACAAGGGAGTGCGTATTGTTTTGGTTTACAACAGGATGCGTATTGTTTTGGTTTACAAGGGAGTGCGTATTGTTTTGGTTTACAAGGGAGTGCGTATTGTTTTGGTTTACAAGGGAGTGCGTATTGTTTTGGTTTACAAGGAGTGCGTATTGTTTTGGTTTACAAGGGAGTGTGTATTGTTTTGGTTTAGAAGGGAGTGTGTATTGTTTTGGTTTACAAGGGAGTGCGTATTGTTTTGGTTTACAAGGGAGTGCGTATTGTTTTGGTTTACAAGGGAGTGCGTATTGTTTTGGTTTACAAGGGAGTGTGTATTGTTTTGGTTTAGAAGGGAGTGTGTATTGTTTTGGTTTAGAAGGAGTGCGTATTGTTTTGGTTTAGAAGGGAGTGCGTATTGTTTTGGTTTACAACAGGAGTGTGTATTGTTTTGGTTTACAACAGGATGCGTATTGTTTTGGTTTACAACAGGATGTGTATTGTTTTGGTTTACAAGGAGTGTGTATTGTTTTGGTTTTACAAGGGAGTGTATTGTTTTGGTTTACAAGGAGTGCGTATTGTTTTGGTTTAGAAGGGAGTGCGTATTGTTTTGGTTTACAAGGAGTGCGTATTGTTTTGGTTTACAACAGGATGCGTATTGTTTTGGTTTACAAGGGATGCGTATTGTTTTGGTTTACAACAGGATGTATTGTTTTGGTTTACAAGGGAGTGCGTATTGTTTTGGTTTACAAGGGAGTGCGTATTGTTTTGGTTTACAAGGGAGTGCGTATTGTTTTGGTTTACAAGGGAGTGCATATCGTTTTGGTTTACAAAGGAGTACGTATTGTTTTGTTTTACAAGGGGAGTGTGTATTGTTTTGGTTTACAAGGGAGTGTGTATTGTTTTGGTTTACAAGGGAGTGTGTATTGTTTTGGTTTACAAGGGAG
>NW_025755505.1:0-7679 GCF_021184085.1 Oncorhynchus gorbuscha
AAAGGTGAGCATTTGCCTATTGCATGCTCCCTCAAAACCTGAGACATCTGCGACACTGTCTTGTATGACAGAACTGCAGATTTTAGAGTGACCTTTTATTGTCCCCAGCACAAGGTGCACCTGTGTAATGATCATGCTGTTTAATCAGCTTCTTGATATGCCACACCTGTCAGGTGGATGGATTACCTTGGCAACGGAGAAATTCTCACGAACAGGGATGTAAACAAATTTGTGCAAAACATCATTTGAGAGAAATAAACTTTTTGTGAGTATGGAAAATTACTGGTTTCTTTTATTTCAGCTCATGAAACATGGGACCAACACCTTACATGTTGTGTTTATATTTTTGTTCAGAAAACATACAAGTTAGTCATTGTAAAAATCAAAGTAACTCACTGTAGCTTATCCATCACACTCACTGACCTGATGGTTTATTAGGAAAGTGTCTATTCCATGTTGACTAGCTATAAATTAAATATAGTTATTTGGCATCACATGCACACATCCGTCAGCAATTGACAAAACTGCAGAACGTGCCGGTGTACAAAGTTCTTCTTCTTTAGGATTTGGTTGGCCAGAATTCGCATCAGTAAAATGATTTCGGTTCGGTTGGGCAGTGGTCGCATCTGCGCTTCGCTCCAGCGGGTGTGTAACTTTTTCATTATATTTCGTATATCACAACGGTTTGGTTTGTCTAATCTTAGCAATTTCTTCTCAGCTAGCTACATAGCCGTCTTTGTATCAAAGATATTGCGTAATTATCGTTTTCGCCATCCTAACGTAATCTTCACTGGCCAATGGCTGCGTCCACTGATTGGCTTTGCACTGGAGAAACTATTATACTCAACTGAGCAAGCATTTAGTGTGCTTAGTGTTAGCTAGCTACAGCTGTCTTTGCTGTCTTATCATCGTATCCAAGATAATTGTGTTGTTTGGGTTTAGGTGTGTAGTCTTGGAAGCGATTATCTTAATTTACCGGGGTTGGCCCAACCAGCAATATTTGTCGTCCTTAACGTGGTGACTCTACTAGCTAGCCAGCGCCTTGCCAGCGTCTTCTGTATAGAACTCAACTACCCGGTCGCATTCACGGGTAGATATACTGCTCTCTCTTCGATCATACCGTGTTCTCGCACACACCCGAAAGCGTCTGGTCCAGCGGGGTGGTGGCACCGGGATCCTCATCTCTCCCAAGTGGTCATTCTCTCTTTCTCCCCTTACCCATCTGTCCTCGCCTCCTTTGAATTCCATGCTGTCAAGTTACTAGCCTTTCAAGCTTAACATCCTTATCATTTATCGCCTCCAGGTTCCCTCGGAGGATTCATCCAGAGGCTTGAGTGCCTTGATGACCAGCTCTTTCCTGAGAATGACTCACCTCTCACAGTTCTGGTGACTTTAACCTCCCCACGTCTACCTTTGACTCTCTCTCTGCCTCCTTCTTTTCCTCCTCTCCTCTTTGACCTCACCCTCTCACCTTCCCCCTACTCACAAGGCAGAGGCAATACGCTCGACCTCATCTTTACTAGATGTGTTCTTCCACCTAACCTCATTGCAACTCCCTCCAAATCTCAAACCACTGCCTTGTATCATCTTTTCCCTCTCGCTCTCATCAACACCTCCCCACTGCCCCTACTCCCGGATGGTATCGCGCCGTCCCAACCTTCGCTCTCCTGCTTCCTCTCCTCTTCCATCCTATCATCTCCCTCCGCTCCAAACCTTCTCCCACCTATCTCCTGATTCTGCCTCCTCAACCTCCTCTCTCCTCTCTGCATCCCTTGACTCTCCTATGTCCCCTATCCTCCAGGCCGGCTCGGTCCTCCTCACTCCGTGGCTCGATGACTCATTGCGAGCTCACAGAACAGGGCTCCGGAGCAACCGAGCGGAAATGGAGAGGAAAACTTCGCCTCCCTGCGGACCCTGGCATCCTTTCCTCCTCCTCTCTACATTTCCTCCTCTGTCTCTCTGCTGCTAAGCCACTTTCTACCTTGCATTCAAGCATCTCTGCCTCCTAACCCTAGGAAGCTCTTTGCCACCTTCTCCCTCCCTCTCAGATCCTCCGCCCCCCTCCTCCCTCTCTGCAGATGACTTAAAATCAACCATTTTGAAAAAGAAGGTCGGCGACATCGATCCTCATTTGCTAAGTCCAAGCAGCACGCTGGTTCTGCTCCACTGCCTCTACCCTGTGCTCTGGCCCTCTTTCTCCCCTCTCTCTCCAGATGAAATCTCGCGTCTTGTGACTGACGGCCGCCCAACAACCTGCCAGCTTGACCCTATCCCTCCTCTCTTCTCCAGACCATTTCCCAGGAGGAACCTTCTCCCATACCTCACCTCGCTCATCAACTCATCCCTGACAGCTGGCTAATTCCCTTCCGTCTTCAGAAAGCGAGAGTTGCACCTTCTGAAAAAACCCACTCGATCCCTCCGATGTCAACAGTGCAGTAGTATCCCTTCTTTCTTTTCTCTCAAAACTCTTGAACGTGCCGTCCTTGGCCAGCTCTGCGCTATCTCTCTCTGGAATGACCTTCTTGATCCAATCAGTCAGGTTTCAAGACTAGTCATTCAACTGAGACTGCTCTCTGTCACACGGAGCGCTCCGCACTGCTAAAGCTAACTCTCTCTCCTCTGCTCTCATCCTTCTGATCTATCGGCTGCCTTCGATACTGTGAACCCGTCAGATCCTCCTCTCCTCTCCCGAGTTGGGCATCTCCCGGGGCCCACACGCCAGTTGCGTCTACCTGACAGGTAAAACCTAACAGGTGGCGTGGCGAGAATCTGTCTCCCTCACCACCCAGCTCTCTGGTGTCCCCAGGGCTCTGTTCTTGGCCTCTCTCCCTATTCTCGCTATACACCAAGTCACTTGGCTGTCATAACCTCACATGGTCTCTCTTATCATTGCTATACAGACGACACACAATTAATCTTCTCAACTTTCCCCTTCTGATGACCAGGTGGCGAATCGCATCTCTGCATGTCCTGGCAGACATATCAGTGTGGATAATAGGATCACCACCTCAAGCTGAACCTCGGCAAAGACGGAGCTGCTCTTCCTCCCGGGGAAGGACTGCCCGTTCCATGATCTCGCCATCACGGTTGACAACTCCATTGTGTCCTCCCTCCCAGGCGCCAGAACCTTGGTGATCTGGACAACACCCTGTCGTTCTCAGCCAACATCAGGCGGTGGCCCGTTCCTGTAGAGTTCATGCTCTACAGCATCCATAGAGTGCGACCCTGCCTCACCGGAGGCCCCGGCGCAGGTCCTAATCCAGGCATGTCATCTCCCGTCTGGATTACTGCGGCTTCGCTGTTGGCTGCAGGCTCCCTGCCTGTGCCATTAAACCCCTTCAACTCATCCAGAACGCCGCATAGCCCGTCTGGTGTTCAACCTTCCCAAGTTCTCTCACGTCACCCGGCTCCCTCCGTTCTCTCCACTGGCTTCCAGTTGAAGCTCGCATCCGCTACAAGACCATGGTGGCCCAGCCCTCACAGGGCTGTGAGAGAGGAGCAGCACCTCAATACCTCCCAGGCTCTGATCGGGCCCTACACCCAAACAAGGGGGCACTGCGTTCATCCACCCACTCTGGCCTGCACAAAGCCTCCCTACCACTGAGGAAGTACAGCTCCCGCTCAGCCCAGTCAAAACTGTTCGCTGCCCCTGGCCCCCCAATGGTGGAACAAACTCCCTCACGACGCCAGGACAGCGGAGTCAATCACCACCTTCCCGGGAGACACCTGAAACCCACCTCTTTAAAGGAATACCTAGGATAGGATAAGTAATCCCTCTCACCCCCCTAAGTTTAGATGCACTATTGTTAAGTGACTGTCCCACTGGATGTCATAAGGTGAATGCACCAATTTGTAAAGTCGCTCTGGATAAGAGTGTCTGCTAAATGACTTAAATGTAATGTAAATGTAAATGTAAATGCATCAAACTTTTAGGTGCATACACATACTATTCTTGATACAGTAATACAAAATTGCCCTGCCAACTATTAGCCCTCTCAAAACCAAAACACCAACCCCATTCACTATTTAACCCTATCTAAAACTACTCCAGACCAACAGTCTGAGAGGACACCACTCAACTCCGCCTCAACTGTTCTGCAGTAAATCCTCACAAGTACTTCTCAGCCACTTCCTCTCAACCGGTGCGGCAGGGTAGCCTAGTGGTTAGAGCATTCTACTAGTAACCGGAAGGGTGCAAGTTCAAACCCCTGAGCTGACAAGGTACAAATCTGTTGTTCTGCCCCTGAACAGGAAGTTAACCCACTGTTCCTAGGCCATCGTTGAAAATAAGATTTTTTCTTAACTGACTTGCCTAGTTAAATAAAGGTCAAATAAAAAAATCTGTGAATTTCAATTAATTTCTGCAATACAATTGACAACCATGGCTATGAATGCTAAAAAGCCCACCTTACTGGGGCAAATATTTTCCCTCTCCCTCTGTCTCTGCCTACTTACAGGAATCCTCTCACTTACTCTCTTCAGTGCTATGACACTTTCTGTACTACTCTAACCCTGGCAACCTCAACCTCAACCCCTACAACTAACACAAACAACTTTCTCCACTGACTACACATTCCTTTGTCTCATGCACTCCTGCACACTTCTTACATCTAGGAATCTCCCTCCTACACTTTAGTGCAACATGCTGATAAACTTGACACTTAAAACACTGTAGTATTTTCGGAACAAAAGCTCTCACGGGATAACTTACACAACCTAACTTGACCTTGTCTGGCAAAGACAACATTAAAACTCAGCAGGAAAGACCATGTCTTCTCCGTTTCCACACGCTCTCCACAGCATCTGCGTCTCAACAAACGGCATGCGCCACAGACACCGGAATATTCAACTTCAACTGATCCTCCTCAATACTTAATGCCAACCCTGTTATCATTCCTTTCAAAAAGGTGCCCTGCTCCAGAGAGCAAAACAAGTCACATTTCTTGTCCCTAATCACGTGACCTATGGCGACTGCTCCTCTGGACTAAATAAACACAATAAATCATCATTATGCCACTCTAGTTACTCTCACCAACTAAACTTTCCCCAAACCTCTCTGCCCAACCTGACACCACATATGGATCAGCCAAATGCAAGGATCCATTCTCTTCACAAATCCCACTCCTACTGGGCCATAATGATCCTTTTCATCCTATGGATGAGGCCCAACTTCAGCGGTCCTCACTGCAGGTACTATATCCATACTCAGGTTACATTTACATTACATTTAAGTCATTTAGCAGACGCTCTTATCCAGAGCGACTTACAAAATTGGTGCATTCACCTTATGACATCCAGTGGAACAGTCACTTAGCCTCTATTGAAAAAAGCCAAACCTTGACCCAGAAAATGTAAAAAACTATCGGCCCATATTGAATCTTTCATTCCTCTCAACATTTTTAGAAAAAGCTGTAAATTTTAGAAAAGGCTGTTGCGCAGCAACTCACTGCCTCCCTGAAGACAAACAATGTATACGAAATGCTTCAGTCTGGTTTTAGACCCCATCATAGCACTGAGACTGCACTTGTGAAGGTGGTAAATGACCATTTAATGGCGTCAGACTGAGGCTCTGCATCTGTCCTCGTGCTCCTAGACCTTAGTGCTGCTTTTGATACCATCGATCACCACATTCTTTTGGAGAGATTGGAAACCCAAATTGGTCTACACAGACATGTTCTGGCCTGGTTTAATCTTATCTGTCGGAAATATATCAATTTTGTCTCTGTGAATGGTTTGTCCTCTGACAAATCAACGGTAAATTTTGGTGTTCCTCAAGGTTCCATTTTAGGACCACTATTCTTTCCACTATATATTTTACCTCTTGAGGATGTCATTCACAAACATAATGTTAACTTTCACTGCTATGCAGATGTCACACAGCTGTACATTTCAATGAAACATGGTGAAGCCCCAAAATTGCCCTCGCTAGAAACCTGTGTTTCAGACATAAGCAAGTGGATGGCTGCAAACTTTCTACTTTTAAACTTGGACAAAACAGAGATGCTTGTTTTAGGTCCCAGAAACAAAGAGATCTTCTGTTGAATCTGACAATTAATCTTGATGGTTGTACAGTCGTCTCAAATAAAACTGTGAAGGACCTCGGCGTTACTCTGGACACTAATCTCTCTTTTGACGAACATATCAAGATTGTTTCAAGGACAGCTTTTTTTCCATCTACGTAACATTGCAAAAAATCAAACTTTCTGTCCTAAAATGATGCAGAAAAATTAATGCATGCTTTTGTTACTTCTAGGTTAGATTACTCCAATGCTTTACTTTCCCGCTACCCGGATAAAGCACTAAAAATAAACTCCAGTTAGTGCTAAATACTGACTGCTAGAATCCTGACTACAACCAAAAAATTGGATCATATTACTCCAGTGCTAGCCTCCCTACACTGGCTTCCTGTTAAGGCAAGGGCTGATTTTGAGGTTTTACTGCTAACCTACAAAGCATTACATGGGCTTGCTCCTACCTATCTTTCTGATTTGGTCCTGCCGTACATGCCTACACGTACGCTATGGTCACAAAGGCATGAGGCCTCTAATTGTCCCTAGAATTTCTAAGCAAACAGCTGGAGGCAGGTCTTTCTCCTACAGAGCTCCATTTTTATGGACCGGAGTCTGCCTACCCATGTGAGAGACGCAGACTCTGTCTCAACAGCCAAAGTCTTTACTGAAGACGCATCTCTTCAGTGGGTCATATGATTGAGTGTAGTCTGGCCCAGGAGTGTGAAGGTGAACGGAAAGGCTCTGGAGCAACGAACCGCCCTTGCTGTCTCTGCCTGGCGGTTCCTCTCTCCACTGGGATTCTCTGCCTCTAAATATATTACAGGGGCTGAGTCAATGGCAAACTACTGGTGCTCTTTCATGACGTCCTAGAAGGGGTGTGTCACTTGAGTGGGTTGAGTCACTGGCGTGATCTTCCTGTCTGGGTTGGAGCCCCCTTTGGCTGTGCCGTGGCGGAGATCTTTGTGGGCTATACTCGGCCTTGTCTGAGGATGGTAAGTTGGTGGTTGAAGATATCCCTCGAGTGGTTATATCCTTCCTGTTGGCCCTGTCCGGTATCCTCGGATGGGGCCACTGATGTCTCCTGACCCCTCCTGTCTCAGCCTCCAGTATTTATGCTGCAGTAGTTTATGTGGGGGGCTAGGGTCAGTTGGAGTCTTCTCCTGTCTTATCTGGTGTCCTGTGTGAATTTAAGTATGCTCTCTAATTCTCTCTTTCTCTCTCTCGAAGGACCTGAGCCCTAGGACCATGCCTCAGGACTAGCTGGCATGATGACTCCTTGCTTTCCCAGTCCACCTGTCCATGCTGCTGCTCCAGTTTCAACTGTTCTGCCTGCGGCTATGGAACCCTGACCTGTTCACCGGACGTGCTGCCTGTCCCAGAACTGCTGTTTTTCAACTCTCTATAGACAGCAGGAGCGGTAGAGATACTCAAAAAAAAAAAAAAAAAAAAAAAAAGATACTCTAATGATCGGCTATGAAAGCCAACTGACATTTACTCTGAGGTGCTGACTTGCTGCAACCTCGACAACTACTGTGATTATTATTATTTGACCATTTATGAACATTTGAACATCTTGTTTATCTTCTCTTATAATCTCCCACTTTCGGCACAGCCAGTGGAGGACTAGCCAGCCCTCATAGCCTGGTTCCTCACTAGTTTTCTTCCTAG
>NW_025755506.1:0-7678 GCF_021184085.1 Oncorhynchus gorbuscha
TTAAATCGGCTTTTAAATCGATGGCAAAACTTGAACATGTCTGTCTAGCAAGCAATGATCGACAACCAACTTGACAGAGCTTGAAGAATTAAAAATAATAATAATGGGCAAATATTGTACAATCCAGGTGTGCAAAGCTCTTAGAGACTCACCCAGAAAGACCCACAGCTCTTAGAGACTTACCCAGAAAGACCCACAGCTCTTAGAGACTTACCCAGAAAGACTGACCCAGAAAGACTCACAGCTGTAATCACTCTTAGAGACTCACCCAGAAAGACTGACCCAGAAAGACTCACAGCTGTAATCACTCTTAGAGACTCACCCAGAAAGACTGACCCAGAAAGACTCACAGCTGTAATCACTCTTAGAGACTCACCCAGAAAGACTGACCCAGAAAGACTCACAGCTGTAATCACTCTTAGAGAGTCACCCAGAAAGACTCACAGCTGTAATCACTCTTAGAGACTTACCCAGAAAGAATCACAGCTGTAATCACTCTTAGAGACTCACCCAGAAAGACTCACAGCTGTAATCACTCTTAGAGACTCACCCAGAAAGACTCACAGCTGTAATCACTCTTAGAGACTTACCCAGAAAGACTCACAGCTGTAATCACTCTTAGAGACTTACCCAGAAAGACTCACAGCTGTAATCACTCTTCGAGACTTACCCAGAAAGACTCACAGCTGTAATCACTCTTAGAGACTTACCCAGAAAGACTCACAGCTGTAATCACTCTTAGAGACTTACCCAGAAAGACTCACAGCTGTAATCACTCTTAGAGACTCACCCAGAAAGACTCACAGCTGTAATCACTCTTAGAGACTTACCCAGAAAGACTCACAGCTGTAATCACTCTTAGAGACTCACCCAGAAAGACTCACAGCTGTAATCACTCTTAGAGACTTACCCAGAAAGACTCACAGCTGTAATCACTCTTAGAGACTCACCCAGAAAGACTCACAGCTGTAATCACTCTTAGAGACTTACCCAGAAAGACTCACAGCTGTAATCACTCTTAGAGACTTACCCAGAAAGACTCACAGCTGTAATCACTCTTAGAGACTTACCCAGAAAGACTCACTGGCTGTAATCACTGCGAGAACTCACCCAGAAAGACTCACAGCTGTAATCCTCATAGAGACTTACCCAGAAAGACTCACAGCTGTAATCACTCTTAGAGACTCACCCAGAAAGACTCACAGCTGTAATCATATTAGAGACTTACCCGAGAATCACAGCTGTAATCGGCGCCAAATGTGATCCTAATATGTATTGACTCAGGGGTGGGAATACCTTATGTAAATGAGATATTTCCATATTTTATTTTCAATAAATTTGCAAAAATGTCAAAAAAAAACAACATGTTTTCACTTTCATTATGGGGTATTGTGTGTAAATGGATGAGAAATCAATTTTAATACATTTTGAATTCAGGCTGTAACACAACAAAATATGGAATAAGTCCAGGGGTATGAATACATTCTGAAGGCTCTTGTATTTTCAGATGATGTTGTTGTTGTTGTTGTTGTTGTTGTTGTTGTGAAGCTCCCCTTCCAATAGATGGATTTCCCTGTGAAGTGTTCCCTTTTTGCCACTCAAGGTTAAATGTGTTTCAGATGAGATGACTGTGAACAGCGCCAGCGAGGACGCTGCCTATTTCACCACCATGGTGTGTTGCAGCCTGGTCAACTTTGCTGCTTAGATCCAGTAAGTCAAACATCACTACAGACCATATGAAAATATGTTTATTTTTTTTTAAACAACACAATTTGAAGTGTTTCTAAATGAAAATATCCCATCATCCATGTCGCTACTCTCTTGTCCTCGCTGTGTGTGAACGTGTCAACGCGCATTACCTTGGAAGTCTCAACTGAATCAGTTGCTGGAATGGTCTGTACAATAAGCTAAATATTATGGATAAAGCAAACGACTTAACTTCACATCAAACTTTATTTTTTTTCATTAACCTGGTTGAGAAGTTGGAATTGCTATAATAGTAATACTAGTTGTGAGTAGTAGTGTAGTAGTATATCTAGTTGTGTGTAGTAGTAGTAATAATAGTAATACTAGTTGTGAATAGTAGTATATCTAGTTGTGTAGTAGTATATCTAGTGGTGTAGTAGTATACCTAGTGGTGTAGTAGTAGTATATCTAGTTGTGTAGTAGTAGTATATCTAGTAGTGTAGTAGTATATCTAGTTGTGTGTAGTAGTAGTAATAATAGTAATACTAGTTGTGAATAGTAGTATATCTAGTGGTGTAGTAGTAGTATATCTAGTTGTGTAGTAGTAGTATATCTAGTAGTGTAGTAGTATATCTAGTAGTGTAGTAGTAGTATATCTAGTAGTATATCTAGTAGTGTAGTAGTATATCTAGTAGTATATCTAGTAGTGTAGTAGTATATCTAGTAGTGTAGTAGTATATCTAGTAGTGTAGTAGTATATCTAGTAGTATATCTAGTAGTGTAGTAGTATATCTAGTAGTGTAGTAGTATATCTAGTAGTATATCTAGTAGTGTAGTAGTATATCTAGTAGTGTAGTAGTATATCTAGTAGTGTAGTAGTATATCTAGTAGTGTAGTAGTATATCTAGTAGTATATCTAGTAGTGTAGTAGTATATCTAGTAGTGTAGTAGTAGTATATCTAGTTGTGTAGTAGTAGTATATCTAGTTGTGTAGTAGTAGTATATCTAGTAGTGTAGTAGTAGTATATCTAGTTGTGTAGTAGTAGTATATCTAGTTGTGTAGTAGTAGTATATCTAGTTGTGTAGTAGTAGTATATCTAGTTGTGTAGTAGTAGTATATCTAGTAGTGTAGTAGTAGTATATCTAGTAGTGTAGTAGTAGTATATCTAGTAGTGTAGTAGTAGTATATCTAGTTGTGTAGTAGTAGTATATCTAGTTGTGTAGTAGTAGTATATCTAGTTGTGTAGTAGTAGTATATCTAGTAGTAGTAGTATATCTAGTTGTGTAGTAGTAGTATATCTAGTTGTGTAGTAGTAGTATATCTAGTTGTGTAGTAGTAGTATATCTAGTAGTGTAGTAGTATATCTAGTAGTGTAGTAGTAGTATATCTAGTTGTGTAGTAGTAGTATATCTAGTTGTGTAGTAGTAGTATATCTAGTTGTGTAGTAGTAGTATATCTAGTTGTGTAGTAGTAGTATATCTAGTAGTGTAGTAGTAGTATATGTAGTAGTAGTATATCTAGTAGTGTAGTAGTAGTATATCTAGTTGTGTAGTAGTAGTATATCTAGTAGTGTAGTAGTAGTATATCTAGTTGTGTAGTAGTAGTATATCTAGTTGTGTAGTAGTAGTATATCTAGTAGTGTAGTAGTATATCTAGTAGTGTAGTAGTAGTATATCTAGTTGTGTAGTAGTAGTATATCTAGTTGTGTAGTAGTAGTATATCTAGTTGTGTAGTAGTAGTATATCTAGTTGTGTAGTAGTAGTATATCTAGTTGTGTAGTAGTAGTATATCTAGTTGTGTAGTAGTATATCTAGTAGTGTAGTAGTATATCTAGTAGTGTAGTAGTAGTGTAGTAGTATATCTAGTAGTGTAGTAGTAGTATATCTAGTTGTGTCTCCGCAGCAGGAACATGAGGAAGACCGCAGATAGGAGGATACACAGGGTACACACAGTGGGGACCACCACCTCTGTGACCATCTCCATATGGCTGGTCAGGGGGTCTGCAACACACATCGGCACATCAACCATTTTACACAGATTACTTTAACATTAAAGCAGTCTTTATATAAAGGCTCAAGAGAGCACAGCACTCAAGGGTTAACCCCCCCAAAAGTATAATATCAAGTCTTTAAAAATATATATGATGATTTTTCTTACCATGTATAAGTCTTAGTATATTGGCAGCAGTACTCCGTTGTTCCTCTAATGAAGAGACAGAAGCATTACGGAGAGTTGAACCAGACAAAAGGCACGTTAACCCATTTGAGAAGTGCCGTGCCAATGCCGTGGCTAGTAGCATCAGCTAGCAAACATTAGCGGTCACTCAACTGTCAAGTGTTGTTGTTTGGCAAAATCAGCTTTCCCTCTTTGATCTGTAGCAAGATGAAGCTGGTTTTCACCCGGTTTTTAGTGTCTTTTTTGACGGGATCCAAAGTGTTTGACTCCTTGAAATATCCTAGACTAGGAAATACTCTACTCTTTGTGACCAACGAGTGCACAATTTCCAATACAAAGATTAGATTTAACCGGTGGATGCTTTATGCTCTGCTGCTGGGGTTAAGAGGGACGAAGCAGCTGATTAAAAAAAAAAAAAAATCTGCACAAAGGAAGCGATTTTAAAAGGCCCTCCCAAGTTCAACTTCACATAGCAAGGCAAGCCAGACCCTTAGCCACTAAGCCACACAGACAGTAACACACGACAGATAGATCTCGTCCACAGAGACACGGTGACCCATGGCAAAATATAAATTTACTGTACCATCCCACCGATAATAATATATAACACTAATAAAGTCAATTTAATATATATATCCTCGTGCCTAAATCTCTCCAGGAACAGGGTTGGAGCTATAACCTACAGGAGGTCTCTCTCCAGGAACAGGGTTGAGTTAAAACCTACAGGAAGGTCTCTAAGAACAGGGTTGGAGCTATAACCTACAGGAGGGTCTCTCTCCAGGAACAGGGTTGGAGGCACTGCTCTACTTCAAACTTTCCCTATACTCATCATTAGGCTACTACGATATATTGATAATCGTCATTTAGTTGGAATTGAATTGTAATAGGATACGAATTGACAAGTGATTTATATAACTAAGAACGGTTTCCATAGCTGCCCTCGATTTCCAATAGAAAGTTTAGCCCCCTTTATGTTCTTTGTATCACTCAATCTAAGGAGGTGATACGAGGCTGAGTCTTTATTTGTTTGCCCCACCTACTACCTTCTCATTGAACACAGGTTTTAAAGGGGAAGTTTTAAGGGAAGTTTTAAAGGGAAGTTTTAAAGGGAAGTTTTAAAGGGAAGTTTTAATGGGGATGTTTTAATGGGGATGTTTTAAAGGGGATGTTTTAATGGGGATGTTTTAATGGGGATGTTTTAAAGGGGATGTTTTAAAGGGGATGTTTTAATGGGGATGTTTTAATGGGGATGTTTTAAAGGGGATGTTTTAATGGGGATGTTTTAAAGGGGATGTTTTAATGGGGATGTTTTAATGGGGATGTTTTAATGGGGATGTTTTAAAGGGGATGTTTTAATGGGGATGTTTTAAAGGGGATGTTTTAATGTGAACTGACCTGCAGCCAGGAGCTGGTTACTGGAAGAGCAGGTCTCTGTGGCCTTCCTCTTCCAATTCTCTACCTGTAAGATGGGTTAGGGTTATACAGGATACACTCTAGGATGGGTTAGGGTTATACAGAATACACTCTAGGATGGGTTAGGGTTATACAGGATACACTCTAGGATGGGTTAGGGTTATACAGGATACACTCTAGGATGGGTTAGGGTTAATATAGGATACACACTAGGATGGTTTAGGGTTAATATAGGATACACACTAGGATGGTTTAGGGTTAATATAGGATACACTCTAGGATGGTTTAGGGTTAATATAGGATACACTCTAGGATGGTTTAGGGTTAATATAGAGGGTTAATATAGGATACACACTAGGATGGTTTAGGGTTAATATAGAGGGTTAATATAGGATACACACTAGGATGGTTTAGGGTTAATATAGGATACACTCTAGGATGGTTTAGGGTTAATATAGGATACACACTAGGATGGTTTAGGGTTAATATAGAGGGTTAATATAGGATACACACTAGGATGGTTTAGGGTTAATATAGAGTGTTAATATAGGATACACACTAGGATGGTTTGGGTTAATATAGAGGGTTAATATAGGATACACACTAGGATGGTTTAGGGTTAATATAGAGGGTTAATATAGGATACACACTAGGATGGTTTAGGGTTAATATAGAGTGTTAATATAGGATACACACTAGGATGGTTTGGGTTAATATAGAGGGTTAATATAGGATACACACTAGGATGGTTTAGGGTTAATATAGGATACACACTAGGATGGGTTAGGGTTAATATAGAATACACACATCATATTCTAATTATGTATTCTCTCTCTCGCTCTCTTCCCCCAACCTCTCTTTTTCTCTCTCTCTCTCTTCCCCCCCTCCCTCTTTCTCAATATTTGACAGGATGATGTCCTCACCTGAATATGGAATGCTCTATTTGCAACGTATGACAGTATATCAGTATATCCATTTCTACCAGTATAACTATGTACATTTCCATGTTTTCTATTTAATATCAACCTGTTGTAATGTGTTCTATGTGATTGTATTAAAGATTGAACTGAAATGAGGATCTAGTAAATGGTCCTCACCTCTCTCTGGTTGGGGAATCCGTTGGAGCTGATGATGCGTTTGTAGTACTGAACCGAGGCTTTTGGGTAACGTGGTTTATTCTGGTTCCTGAAGTCTCGTAGTACAGGCCGAACCTCTCGGAGTAGCCTCGTCCCTCAAACTTGTCCAGCAGAGACCAGGCGGTGTGGCCGCGCACGTTCCTCCGTCTTTGATGGCTAAAAAAAAACAGAGCGGAGAACAAGATCATCTGTTTGTTTTTTTGTGTTTTGTTTTAAGTTTCGAAAGACAAGCCGGCAACGCGTCACTGTCGTCGCAAAACAAAAACAAAAGTGGAAGTACATCACACGGTTTTTAAATCGGGGTGTTGGGGGGTCAATACCATATTCAATTCAAAAGGTACTCCGGATTTAATGGAATTGACCCTGTTTTTAGTTAGTGAATAATACTGAATGTATCATATATGGGCTTGTTGAAGAGTCTTGGTTAAACACTGGGAATAATCCCATCAGATTACAATTCAAAGAAGAGGTGGTGGAGGAGGAGGTGGTGGAGGAGGAGGATGATGAAGAGTCTTGGTTAAACACTGGGAATAATCCCATCAGATTACAATTCAAAGAAGAGGTGGTGGAGGAGGAGGTGGTGGTGGAGGAGGAGGATGAAGAGTCTTAGTTAAACACTGGGAATAATCCCATCAGATTACAATTCAAAGAAGAGGTGGTGGAGGAGGAGGAGGAGGTGGTGGTGGAGGAGGAGGATGAAGAGTCTTAGTTAAACACTGGGAATAATCCCATCAGATTACAATTCAAAGAAGAGGTGGTGGAGGAGGAGGTGGTGGAGGAGGTGGTGGAGGAGGAGGATGAAGAGTCTTGGTTAAACACTGGGAATAATCCCATCAGATTACAATTCAAAGAAGAGGTGGTGGAGGAGGTGGTGGAGGAGGAGGATGAAGAGTCTTGGTTAAACACTGGGAATAATCCCATCAGATTACAATTCAAAGAAGAGGTGGTGGTGGAGGAGGTGGTGGAGGAGGAGGATGAAGAGTCTTGGTTAAACACTGGGAATAATCCGATCAGATTACAATTCAAAGAAGAGGTGGTGGAGGAGGAGGAGGTGGTGGAGGAGGAGGATGAAGAGTCTTGGTTAAACACTGGGAATAATCCCATCAGATTACAATTCAAAGAAGAGGTGGTGGAGGAGGAGGATGAAGAGTCTTGGTTAAACACTGGGAATAATCCCATCAGATTACAATTCAAAGAAGAGGTGTGGACATTTTGTTTTGGAATTACAGTATTTTATTTGAATTGTTTTTAACCTTTTCATTTTGAA
>NW_025755507.1:0-7678 GCF_021184085.1 Oncorhynchus gorbuscha
TGTTCTGTTCTGTGGTGTTCTGTGGTGTTCTGTTCTGTGGTGTTCTGTAGTGTGGTGTTCTGTTCTGTGGTGTTCTGTAGTGTGGTGTGGTGTTCTGTGGTGTTCTGTAGTGTGGTGTGGTGTTCTGTGGTGTTCTGTAGTGTGGTGTGGTGTTCTATAGTGTGGTGTTCTGTAGTGTTCTGTGGTGTTCTGTAGTGTGGTGTTCTGTAGTGTGGTGTTCTGTTCTGTGGTGTTCTGTTCTGTGGTGTTCTGTTCTGTGGTGTTCTGTGGTGTTCTGTTCTGTGGTGTTCTGTTCTGTGGTGTTCTGTAGTGTGGTGTTCTGTTCTGTGGTGTTCTGTAGTGTGGTGTGGTGTTCTGTGGTGTTCTGTAGTGTGGTGTGGTGTTCTGTGGTGTTCTGTAGTGTGGTGTGGTGTTCTGTGGTGTTCTGTAGTGTGGTGTGGTGTTCTATAGTGTGGTGTTCTGTAGTGTGGTGTTGTGTGGTGTGGTGTTGTGTGGTGTGGTGTTCTGTAGTGTGGTGTTCTGTGGTGTGGTGTTCTGTAGTGTGGTGTTCTGTAGTGTGGTGTTCTGTAGTGTGGTGTTCTGTAGTGTGGTGTTCTGTAGTGTGGTGTTCTGTTCTGTGGTGTTCTGTAGTGTGGTGTTCTGTAGTGTGGTGTTCTGTAGTGTGGTGTTCTGTAGTGTGGTGTTCTGTTCTGTGGTGTTCTGTTCTGTGGTGTTCTGTTCTGTGGTGTTCTGTGGTGTTCTGTTCTGTGGTGTTCTGTTCTGTGGTGTTCTGTAGTGTGGTGTTCTGTTCTGTGGTGTTCTGTAGTGTGGTGTGGTGTTCTGTGGTGTTCTGTAGTGTGGTGTGGTGTTCTATAGTGTGGTGTTCTGTAGTGTTCTGTGGTGTTCTGTAGTGTGGTGTTCTGTAGTGTGGTGTTGTGTGGTGTGGTGTTCTGTAGTGTGGTGTTCTGTGGTGTGGTGTTCTGTGGTGTGGTGTTCTGTAGTGTGGTGTTCTGTAGTGTGGTGTTCTGTAGTGTGGTGTTCTGTTCTGTGGTGTTCTGTAGTGTGGTGTTCTGTAGTGTGGTGTTCTGTGGTGTGGTGTTCTGTGGTGTAGTGTGGTGTTCTGTAGTGTGGTGTTCTGTGGTGTAGTGTGGTGTTCTGTAGTGTGGTGTTCTGTGGTGTAGTGTGGTGTTCTGTAGTGTGGTGTTCTGTAGTGTGGTGTTCTGTAGTGTGGTGTTCTGTAGTGTGGTGTTCTGTTCTGTGGTGTTCTGTTCTGTGGTGTTCTGTTCTGTGGTGTTCTGTTCTGTGGTGTTCTGTAGTGTGGTGTTCTGTTCTGTGGTGTTCTGTAGTGTGGTGTTCTGTAGTGTGGTGTTCTGTTCTGTGGTGTTCTGTAGTGTGGTGTTCTGTAGTGTGGTGTTCTGTAGTGTGGTGTTCTGTTCTGTGGTGTTCTGTAGTGTAGTGTGGTGTTCTGTAGTGTGGTGTTCTGTAGTGTGGTGTTCTGTAGTGTGGTGTTCTGTAGTGTGGTGTTCTGTTCTGTGGTGTTCTGTAGTGTGGTGTTCTGTTCTGTGGTGTTCTGTTCTGTGGTGTTCTGTAGTGTGGTGTTCTGTTCTGTGGTGTTCTGTAGTGTGGTGTTCTGTAGTGTGGTGTTCTGTTCTGTGGTGTTCTGTAGTGTGGTGTTCTGTAGTGTGGTGTTCTGTAGTGTGGTGTAGTGTGGTGTGGTGTTCTGTAGTGTGGTGTTCTGTAGTGTGGTGTTCTGTAGTGTGGTGTTCTGTAGTGTGGTGTTCTGTAGTGTGGTGTTCTGTAGTGTGGTGTTCTGTAGTGTGGTGTTCTGTAGTGTGGTGTTCTGTAGTGTGGTGTTCTGTAGTGTGGTGTTCTGTAGTGTGGTGTGGTGTTCTGTGGTGTTCTGTAGTGTGGTGTGGTGTTCTGTGGTGTTCTGTAGTGTGGTGTTCTGTTCTGTGGTGTTCTGTAGTGTGGTGTTCTGTAGTGTGGTGTTCTGTAGTGTTCTGTGGTGTTCTGTTCTGTGGTGTTCTGTAGTGTGGTGTTCTGTAGTGTGGTGTTCTGTAGTGTGGTGTTCTGTAGTGTGGTGTTCTGTGGTGTGTTGTTCTGTGGGGTGGTGTTCTGTGGGGTGGTGTTCTGTGGTGTTCTGTGGTGTAGTGTGGTGTTCTGTGGAAAAGTGTGGTGTTCTGTGGTGTAGTGTGGTGTTCTGTGGTGTAGTGTGGTGTTCTGTGGTGTACTGTGGTGTTCTGTACTGTGGTGTTCTGTACTGTGGTGTTCTGTACTGTGGTGTTCTGTGGTGTAGTGTGGTGTTCTGTAGTGTGGTGTTCTGTGGTGTAGTGTGGTGTTCTGTAGTGTTCTGTAGTGTGGTGTTCTGTAGTGTAGTGTGGTGTTCTGTAGTGTGGTGTTCTTTAGTGTGGTGTAGTGTCGTGTTCTGTAGTGTTCTGTAGTGTGGGCTCTCTCCCTCCTCCAACCTGTGTCTCCAGGATGTCTCCTATCTTGTTGATGATGAATCCTCTGTCCTCCCCCTCCAGCTGGCTCTCTCTCTTCCTCTCCATGAGACGTGTCAGGAAGGAGGTGTGGAGGTCCAGGAGCTCCCCCAGGGCAGGGAACAGCCTGTCTACTGTCTGAGGTTCCAGCTGCAGCTCCTTCACAAGACCCTTACTGTACACCTCCATCATGATCAGCAGGGTCCTCACGTGGTGCATCTCTGTCTGCATCAACTCTGGAGGAGGAGAAACAGGGAGGGGTTAAAGGTCAGGAGGGGAGGTACAGGGAGGGGGAGGTACAGGGAGGGGGAGATACAGGGAGGGGTTAAAGGTCAGGAGGGGAGGTACAGGGAGGGAGAGATACAGGGAGGGGTTAAGGTTAGGAGGGGGAGATACAGGGAGAGAGGGGGTAAAGGTTAGGAGGGGGAGATACAGGAAGGGGTTAAAGGTTAGGAGGGGGAGAAACAGGGAGGGGTTAAAGGTTAGGAGGGAGATACAGGGAGGGGAGATGCAGGAGGGGGAGATGCAGGGAGGGAGATACAGGGAGGGGTAAAGTTTAGGAGGGAGATACAGGGAGGGGGAGATGCAGGGAGAGAGGGGTTAAAGGTCAGGAGGGGAGGTACAGGGAGGAGAGATACAGGGAGGGGTTAAGGTTAGGAGGGGAGATACAGGGAGAGAGGGGGTAAAGGTTAGGAGGGGGAGATACAGGAAGGGGTTAAAGGTTAGGAGGGGGAGAAACAGGGAGGGGTTAAGGTTAGGAGGGGAGATACAGGGAGGGAGATGCAGGGAGGGAGATACAGGGAGGGTAAAGTTTAGGAGGAGATACAGGAGGGAGATGCAGGGAGAGAGGGGTAAAGGTTAGGAGGGGAGATGCAGGGAGAGAGGGGGTAAAGGTTAGGCAGGGGAGATGCAGGGAGAGAGGGGGTAAAGGTTAGGAGGGAGATACAGGGAGAGAGGGGTAAAGGTTTGGAGGGAGATACAGGGAGAGAGGGGTAAAGGTTTGGAGGGGAGATGCAGGGAGAGAGGGGGTAAAGGTTAGGAGGGGAGATGCAGGGAGAGAGGGGGTAAAGGTTAGGAGGGGATAAACTTAGGGAGATCAGGGTATGTCCAGCTCTAGATAGAGGGTAGCAGTGCATTGCAACTCTGGATAGAGGGGGTAGTGGTGTGCTGTAACTCTAGATAGAGGCATAGTATTGCATTGTAACTCTAGATAGAGGCATAGTATTGCAATGTAACTCTAGATAGAGGGGTATTATTGCCTGGTAATTCTAGATAGAGGGGTAGTAGTATGCTGTAACTCTAGATAGAGGGGTAGTAGTATGCTGTAACTCTAGATAGAGGGGTAGTATTGCAATGTAACTCTAGATAGAGGGTTAGTATTGTATTGTAACTCTAAATAGAGGGGTAGTATGCTGTAACTCTAGATAGAGGGGTAGTATTGTATTGTAACTCTAAATAATATATATGTAATAATAATATAATATATGCCATTTAGCAGACGCTTTTATCCAAAGCAACTTACAGTCATGTGTGCATACATTCTACGATAGGTGGTCCGAGGATCGAACCCACTACCCTGGCGTTACAAGCGCCATGCTCTACCAACTGAGCTACAGAAGGACCAGGGGGTAGTATGCTGTAACTCTAGATAGAGGGGTAGTATGCTGTAACTCTAGATAGAGGGGTAGTATTGCATTGTAACTCTAGATAGAGGAGTAGTATTGCATAGTGTATTGTAACTCTAGATAGAGGGGTAGTATTGCATTGTAACTCTAGATAGAGGGGTAGTAGTTTGCTGTAACTCTAGATAGAGGGGTAGTAGTATGCTGTAACTCTAGATAGGAGTAGTAGTGCATTGTAACTCTAGATAGAGGGGTAGTAGTGCATTGTAACTCTTGATAGAGGAGTAGTAGTGTATTGTAACTCTAGATAGAGGGGTAGTAGTGCATTGTAACTCTAGATAGAGGGGTAGTAGTGCATTGTAACTCTAGATAGAGGGGTAGTAGTGCATTGTCAACTCTAGATAGAGGGGTAGTAGTGCATTGTAACTCTAGATAGAGGGGTAGTAGTGCATTGTAACTCTAGATAGAGGGGTAGTAGTGCATTGTAACTCTAGATAGAGGGGTAGTATTGCATTGTAACTCTAGATAGAGGGTAGTATTGCATTGTAACTCTAGATAGAGGGTAGTAGTGCATGCTGTAACTCTAGATAGAGGGGTAGTAGTGCATTGTAACTCTAGATAGAGGGGTAGTAGTGCATTTCAACTCTAGATAGAGGGGTAGTAGTGCATTTTAACTCTAGATAGAGGGGTAGTAGTGCATTGTAACTCTAGATAGAGGGGTAGTATTGTATTGTAACTCTAGATAGAGGGGTAGTATTGCATTGTAACTCTAGATAGAGGGGTAGTATTGCATTGTAACTCTAGATAGAGGGGTAGTGGTAGTGCATTGTAACTCT
Organism: Oncorhynchus gorbuscha; assembly: GCF_021184085.1. Classification (NCBI taxonomy): domain Eukaryota; kingdom Metazoa; phylum Chordata; class Actinopteri; order Salmoniformes; family Salmonidae; genus Oncorhynchus; species Oncorhynchus gorbuscha. The sequence goes on from NW_025755507.1 coordinate 4,918, forward strand.
AGATAGAGGGGTAGTAGTATGCTGTAACTCTAGATAGAGGGGTAGTAGTATGCTGTATCTCTAGATAGAGGGCTGGTAGTATGCTGTAACTCTAGATAGGAGTAGTAGTGCATTGTAACTCTAGATAGAGGGTAGTAGTGCATTGTAACTCTTGATAGAGGAGTAGTAGTGTATTGTAACTCTAGATAGAGGAGTAGTAGTGTATTGTAACTCTAGAAAGAGGGGTAGTAGTGCCTGGTAACTCTAGATAGAGGGGTAGTAGTGCATTGTAACTCTAGATAGAGGGGTAGTAGTGCATTGTAACTCTTGATAGAGGAGTAGTAGTGTATTGTAACTCTAGATAGAGGGGTAGTAGTGTATTGTAACTCTAGATAGAGGGTGGTAGTATGCCTGGTAACTCTAGATAGAGAGGTAGTAGTGCATTGTAACTCTAGATAGAGGGTAGTAGTGCCTTGTAACTCTAGATAGAGGGGTGGTAGTGCATTGTAACTCTAGATAGAGGGGTAGTAGTATGCTGTAACTCTAGATAGAGGGAGTAGTGTGCTGTAACTCTAGATAGAGGGGTAGTAGTATGCCTGGCAACTCTAGATAGAGGGAGTAGTGCATTGTAACTCTAGATAGAGGGGTAGTAGTGCCTGGTAGCTCTAGATAGAGGGGTGGTAGTGCATTGTAACTCTAGATAGAGGGTAGTAGTATGCTGTAACTCTAGAAAGAGGGGTAGTGTGCTGTAACTCTAGATATAGAGGGTAGTAGTATGCTGTAACTCTAGATAGAGGAGTAGTTGTGTTGTAACTCTAGATAGAGGGGTAGTAGTGTATTGTAACTCTAGATAGAGGGGTGGTAGTATGCTGTAACTCTAGATAGAGGGGTAGTAGTGAGCTGTAACTCTAGATAGAGGAGTAGTGCATTGTAACTCTAGATATAGGGGGTAGTAGTATGCTGTAACTCTAGATAGAGGGGTAGTAGTGCATTGTAACTCTAGATAGAGGGGTAGTAGTGCATTGTAACTCTAGATAGAGGGGTAGTAGTGCCTGGTATAATTCAAGGTAGAGTAGGGTACAGTAGCAGTGGTAGGTACAGTAGCAGTGGTAGGTACAGTAGCAGTGGTAGGTACTGTAGGTACTGTAGCAGTGGTAGGTACTGTAGCAGTGGTAGGTACTGTAGCAGTGGTAGGAACTGTAGCAGTGGTAGGTACAGTAGCAGTGGTAGGTACAGTAGCAGTGGTAGGTACTGTAGCAGGGTTAGGAACTGTAGCAGTGGTAGGTACAGTAGCAGTGGTAGGTACTGTAGGTACTGTAGCAGTGGTAGGTACTGTAGCAGTGGTAGGTACTGTAGCAGTGGTAGGTACAGTAGCAGTGGTAGGTACAGTAGCAGTGGTAGGTACAGTAGCAGTGGTAGGTACCGTAGATGACCTCCTGTCTCTTGATGACGTCCTTCTTCAGATGTTTGAGGAAGTTGCTGTCCATAACGTTGCTCCAGGAGTCTGCTTCCAGCTCTTTCAGGTCTTCCTCAAACTCCCCCATCAGCTGACTGTCAATCATCTCTGTGCCTAGATTATGAAACACAACACTCAGATAGCATTCACAGGTATTTATCTAGACATTATCGTAGACACTATAATCTATAATAATAATATAATTGTGTTTACTATGGACTGTGTGATGATGACTGTGTGGTGATGGTGACTTTGGGTAACGTGTGTGTTTACTATGGACTGGGTGGTGGTGACTGTGGGTAATGTGTGTGTTTACTATGGACTATGTGATGATGACTGTGTGTAACGTGTGTGTGTTTACTATGGACTGTGTGGTGATGGTGACTGTGGGTAATGTGTGTGTTACTATGGACTATGTGATGATGACTGTGGGTAACGTGTGTGTTTACTATGGACTGTGTGGTGATGGTGACTGTGGGTAATGTGTGTGTTTACTATGGACTATGTGATGGTGACTGTGGGTAATGTGTGTGTTACTATGGACTGTGTGGTGGTGACTGTGGGTAATGTGTGTGTTTACTATGGACTATGTGATGGTGACTGTGGGTAATGTGTGTGTTTACTATGGACTGTGTGGTGGTGACTGTGGGTAATGTGTGTGTTTACTATGGACTGTGTGGTGGTGACTGGGGGTAACGTGTGTGTTTACTATGGACTGTGTGGTGGTGACTGTGTGGTGGTGACTGTGTGGTGGTGACTGTGTGGTGGTGACTGTGTGGTGGTGACTGTGGGTAATGTGTGTGTGTTTACTATGGACTGTGTGGTGGTGACTGTGTGGTGATGGTGACTGTGGGTTACGTGTGTGTGTGTTTACTATGGACTATGTGATGATGACTGTGGGTAACGTGTGTGTTTACTATGGACTGTGTGGTGGTGACTGTGGGTAACGTGTGTGTTTACTATGGACTGTGTGGTGGTGACTGGGGGTAACGTGTGTGTGTTTACTATGGACTATGTGATGATGACTTTGGGTAACGTGTGTGTTTACTATGGACTGTGTGATGGTGACTGTGGGTAACGTGTGTGTTTACTATGGACTGTGTGGTGGTGACTGTGGGTAACGTGTGTGTTTACTATGGACTATGTGATGGTGACTGTGGGTTACGTGTGTGTGTTTACTATGGACTATGTGATGGTGACTGTGGGTTACGTGTGTGTGTTTACTATGGACTATGTGATGGTGACTGTGTGGTGGTGACTGGGGGTAACGTGTGTGTGTGTGTTTACTATGGACTGTGTGGTGGTGACTGTGGGTAACGTGTGTGT
>NW_025755508.1:0-7677 GCF_021184085.1 Oncorhynchus gorbuscha
ATAACTAGAGGCAGTATAACTAGAGGCAGTATAACTAGAGGCAGTATAACTAGAGGCAGTATAACTAGAGGCAGTATAACTAGAGGCAGTATAACTAGAGGCAGTATAACTAGAGGCAGTATAACTAGAGGCCGTATAACTAGAGGCAGTATAACTAGAGGCAGTATAACTAGAGGCCGTATAACTAGAGGCAGTGTAACGGAATGTGAACTAGGCAGTATGATGGAATGTGAGCTAGAGGCAGTATAATGGAACGTGAACTAGAGGCAGTATAATGGAACGTGCGCTAGAGGCAGTATGATGGAATGTGAACTAGAGGCAGTATGATGGAATGTGAGCTAGAGGCAATATGATGGAACGTGAACTAGAGGCAGTATAATGGAACGTGAACTAGAGGCAGTATAACGGAACGTGAACTAGAGGCAGTATAACGGAACGTGACCTAGAGGCAGTATAACGGAACGTGAACTAGAGGCAGATAAACGGAACGTGAACTAGAGGCAGTATAACGGAACGTGAACTAGAGGCAGTATAACGGAACGTGAACTAGAGGCAGTATAACGGAACGTGAACTAGAGGCAGTATAACGGAACGTGAACTAGAGGCAGTATAACGGAACGTGAAACTAGAGGCAGTATAACGGAACGTGAACTAGAGGCAGTATAACGGAACGTGAACTAGAGGCAGTATAACGGAACGTGAACTAGAGGCAGTATAACGGAAGGTGCACTAGAGGCAGTATAACGGAAGGTGCACTAGAGGCAGTATAATGGAAGGTGCACTAGAGGCAGTATAATGGAAGGTGCACTAGAGGCAGTATAATGGAAGGTGAACTAGAGGCAGTATAATGGAACGTGAACTAGAGGCAGTATAATGGAACGTGAACTAGAGGCAGTATAATGGAACGTGAACTAGAGGCAGTATAATGGAACGTGAACTAGAGGCAGTATAATGGAACGTGAACTAGAGGCAGTATAATGTAACGTGAACTAGAGGCAGTATAATGTCATGTGAACTAGAGGCAGTATAATGTCATGTGAACTAGAGGAAGTATAATGTAATGTGAACTAGAGGCAATATAATGGAATGTGAACTAGAGGCAGTATAATGGAATGTGTGCTAGAGGCAGTATAATGTAATGTGAGCTAGAGGCAGTATAGTGGAACGTGAACTAGAGGCAGTATAATGGAACGTGAACTAGAGGCAGTATAATGTAACGTGAACTAGAGGCAGTATAATGTCATGTGAACTAGAGACAGTATAATGTCATGTGAACTAGAGGAAGTATAATGTAATGTGAACTAGAGGAAGTATAATGTAATGTGAACTAGAGGCAGTATAATGTCATGTGAACTAGAGGCAGTATAATATCATGTGAACTAGAGGCAGTATAATGTCATGTGAACTAGAGGCAGTATAATGGAATGTGAGCTAGAGGCAGTATAATGGAATGTGTGCTAGAGGCAGTATAATGTCATGTGAACTAGAGGCAGTATAATGTCATGTGAACTAGAGGCAGTATAATGTCATGTGAACTAGAGGCAGTATAATGGAATGTGAGCTAGAGGCAGTATAATGGAATGTGTGCTAGAGGCAGTATAATGTCATGTGAACTAGAGGCAGTATAATGTCATGTGAACTAGAGGCAGTATAATGTCATGTGAACTAGAGGCAGTATAATGGAATGTGAACTAGAGGCAGTATAATGGAATGTGAACTAGAGGCAGTATAATGGAATGTGAACTAGAGGCAGTATAATGGAATGTGAACTAGAGGCAGTATAATGTCATGTGAACTATAGGCAGTATAATATCATGTGAACTAGAGGCAGTATAATAGCATGTGAACTAGAGGCAGTATAATGTCATGTGAACTAGAGGCAGTATAATGTCATGTGAACTAGAGGCAGTATAATGTCACGTGAACTAGAGGCAGTATAATGTCATGTGAACTAGAGGCAGTATAATATCATGTGAACTAGAGGCAGTATAATATCATGTGAACTAGAGGCAGTATAATATCATGTGAACTAGAGGCAGTATAATGGAATGTGTGCTAGAGGCAGTATAATGTCATGTGAACTAGAGGCAGTATAATATCATGTGAACTAGAGGCAGTATAATGTCATGTGAACTAGAGGCAGTATAATGGAATGTGAACTAGAGGCAGTATAATGGAATGTGAACTAGAGGCAGTATAATGGAATGTGAACTAGAGGCAGTATAATGTCATGTGAACTAGAGGCAGTATAATAGCATGTGAACTAGAGGCAGTATAATGTCACGTGAACTAGAGGCAGTATAATGTCATGTGAACTAGAGGCAGTATAATATCATGTGAACTAGAGGCAGTATAATATCATGTGAACTAGAGGCAGTATAATATCATGTGAACTAGAGGCAGTATAATGGAATGTGTGCTAGAGGCAGTATAATGTCATGTGAACTAGAGGCAGTATAATATCATGTGAACTAGAGGCAGTATAATGTCATGTGAACTAGAGGCAGTATAATGGAATGTGAACTAGAGGCAGTATAATGAATGTGAGCTAGAGGCAGTATAATGGAATGTGTGCTAGAGACAGTATAATGTCATGTGAACTAGAGGCAGTATAATGTCATGTGAACTAGAGGCAGTATAATGGAATGTGAACTAGAGGCAGTATAATGTCATGTGAACTAGGCAGTATAATGTCATGTGAACTAGAGGCAGTATAATATCATGTGAACTAGAGGCAGTATAATGTCATGTGAACTAGAGGCAGTATAATGTCATGTGAACTAGAGGCAGGATAATGTCATGTGAACTAGGCAGTATAATGTCATGTGAACTAGAGGCAGTATAATATCATGTGAACTAGAGGCAGTATAATGTCATGTGAACTAGAGGCAGTATAATGTCATGTGAACTAGAGGCAGTATAATGTCATGTGAACTAGAGGCAGTATAATGTCATGTGAACTAGAGGCAGTATAATGTCATGTGAACTAGAGGCAGTATAATGTCATGTGAACTAGAGGCAGTATAATGTCATGTGAACTAGAGGCAGTATGATAATGAGAGCGTCTCCTCATTATGTACAGGTCTCTGATAGTATAATGTCATGTGAACTAGAGGCAGTATAATGTCATGTGAACTAGAGGCAGTATAATGTCATGTGAACTAGAGGCAGTATAATGTCATGTGAACTAGAGGCAGTATGGTAATGAGAGCATCTCCTCATTATGTACAGGTCTCTGATAGTATTTTCTGTTGGTCACCTCATTTTACTGTTTGAATTAATTTTGTTACCGTTTCCCTGAACAGTTAATGAGGGTCAGTTAGTCGGAAACAAATTTGACCGAAATTGGCATCCCTAGTTTCTTTAACAAGCGAGTTTAATTTCAAACTGAACCTCTCTGCTGTTTCTGAACCAGACCTTTGAATACTATTTCAAATCATTTCAAATACTTTATCTGAGCTTGATTGAGTTTGCCTGGTGCAATGGAACCAATAAAAGCAGTCAAAAAAAACGAACCATTGGCATGAAAACCGAAATCTATTCCAGAGTTGAGTCATAGCCTATGGCTACAGAGACAAATAAGTGAATTCATATCTCAATCTCAAACATGAACAACAACACACATACAGCACCAGTCAAAAGTTGACACCTAGTCATTCCAGATTTGTACTATGTTCTACATTGTAGAATGATAGCGCGAAGACATCAAAACTATGAAATAACACAATATGGAATCATGTAGTAACCAAAAAAAGTGTTAAACACATCTAAATATATTTTTATATTTGAGGTTCTTCAAAGAGTCACCCTTTGCCTTGATGACAGCTTTGCACACTCTTGGCATTCTCTTTCCTAGTTTTCATGTCTTCACTATTATTCTACAACTTGAATGAGTAGGTGTCCAAACCTTTAATGGGTAAGTAAAATAACATTCTATTGGTAGCAAGAATTTTGTAAACAAATTTGACTTGAAACGAAGTTTTGAATCCAGGGTCGTTTGTTGCATCAGTTGTGGAAAATCTCTTCCTCCTATTTTTTCCATTTGTAACAGCTGTACATTTTTTTATCCATAAATGAAACTGATATACTTTTCTACTTATCACAGATTTCTTTAACCAATGATGGGTCTTTGCTGCCGACCAACAAGATCCTTACTTTGTCCCCCTTCTACTTTCTAGCTCCATTTTAGCTGTGATGCTGCAATTCGTTGGTTGTAATTTTGGGTAGAGCAGACATTTCCATTTATATATGTTTGTTAGCTGCATGTGTAACATAACTATACCAGTCCCTGTTATGATATTATTTACAAAGATTAGTTTTTTTTTATCAATTAGTATATTTGAGTTTAACCATAATATTTGTTCTGTCTTTTCTGGTGGACTAAACTGAAATTGCAACTAACTTTTCTATGGCTTGTTTTAAAAAAAAAAGAAGAGATATTTTGGAGATGATTTCATTTATAAATAATAAATAAAGTAAGAGGTTGTAATCTGAATAAAGGGAACAAGGCCATTCTTACTGCGAGAGAACCAGTTCTGATTTAAAGTCTAACTTCTGTATGACGAAGCCTTTAGTGAGGTCATAATGGTCGAGTGCTTTAGTAGATAAAATGTCTGGCCTCACAATTCATACTCATGATACAAATAAGAAGAAGAAGAAGAAGTCCTGTTTAAATTGTTTCTGGTTCCTTCCCGGTTTCTTCTGTTCCTCGACACAATCCTTTCTCGGCGCTCAACGGACAATTCCTTTCCACCTCATGGCTTGGTTTTTGCTCTGACATGGACTGTTAACTGTGGGACCTTATATAGACAGGGATGTGCCTTTCCAAATCATGTCCAATCAATTTAATTTACCACAGGGAAATCTCCTATCAAGTTGTAGAAACATCTCAAGGATGATTAATGGAAACAGGATGAACCTGAGCTCAATTTCAAGTCTCAGCAAAGGGTCTGAATACTTATGTAAATAAGGGATTTCTGTTTTTTATTTGTAATACATTTGCAACAAAAAACTGTTTTCACTTTGTCATTATGGGGTATTGTGATATCATTGCGGGGTATTGTGGTGTCATTACGGGGGTATTGTGGTGTCATTACGGGGTATTGTGGCGTCATTCACTGGGTATTGTGACGTCATTACTGGGCACAGGAGCGTCATTGCGGTATTGTAGCGTCATTGGGAGTATTGTGCGTCATTGCGGAGGTATTGTGGCGTCATTGCGAAATATTATTGGCGTCATTGCGGTATTGAGCGTCTACGAGAATGACGTCATTGCGGGGTATTGTGACGTCATTACGTATTGTACAGGCGTCATTACGGGGTATTGTGACGCCATTATTGGAGTATTGGCGTCATTACGGGTATTGTGGCGTCATTACGGGCTATTGTGACGTCATTACGGGCTATTGTGGCGTCATTACGGGGTATTGTGATGTCGTACGGGGTATTGGATGTCATTACGGGTGATGTCATTATGGGTATTGTGATGTCATTGTTTGGTATTGTGATCTCATTATGGGTATTGTGATGTCATTACCTTTGTGATGTCATTAATGGGTATTGTGATGATGTCATTACGGGGTATTGTGATGTCATTACGGGGTATTGTGATGTCATTACGAGGGTATTGTGATGTCATTACGGGGTATTGTGATGTCATTACGGGGCATTGTGGACGTCATTGGGTAGTGATGTCATTATGGGGTATTGTGATGTCATTACGGGTATTGTGATGTGTAGATTGGAGGCGGATTTTATGTATTTAATCCATGTTAGAATAACTAACGTGACAAAGGTGGAAAAGTCAAGAGGTCTGAAAACTTTCTGAAGGCAACGTACTAAAAACATGTTGCATATATTAATTTATTTCTACAATGAACAAAATAATGATTGTTAATGTTGGCAGTTCATACGAAGGACCGTCACCTTTAACCAGATCGGCATTATTTAAAATTATATTTTAGAAAACAATTGTGATTCATCCTATTTTGTCCCCAACATCATTACCCCTTAGGAACAGATGTGGGATACACACACACACACACACACACACACACACACACACACACACACACACACACACACACACACACACACACACACACACACACACACACACACACACACACACACACACACACACACACACACACACACACACACACACACTCTCTCTCCCCCACAAACAACCAAGCTCAGATATTTAATGCTTGGTCCATCCCCGAGCCCAACTCAAGACTTGATGTGTGAATGCATATAGAGTTTAGCTGTTTGAGACGGCATGCAACATGGAGCACGAATGGAGAGATTGAATTAACCAATGTCAAGTCCCTTCCCCTCACACACACACACTGGTCTCCCTGTCAACCCATCTCCCCAAGCACCTCGATGCAGTCAGACCTTTGATTATTATTGTGCCCCCTCTCTGATTGCCCTAGTGTGACCCCCCTCTATGATTGCCCTAGTGTGACCCCCTCTCTGATTGTCCTAGTGTGACCCCCCTCTCTGATTGCCCTAGTGTGACCCCTCTATGATTGCCCTAGTGTGACCCCCTCTCTGATTTGCCCTAGTGTGACCCCCCTCCATGATTGCCCTAGTGTGACCCCCCTCTCTGGTGCCCTAGTGTGACCCCCCTCTCTGATTGACCTAGTGTTCCCCCACCCCTCTCTGATTGCCCTAGTGTGACCCCCCTCTCTGATTGCCCTAATTTGACCCCCCCCCTCTGATTGCCTCTAGTGTGACCCCCCACCCTCTCTGATTGCCTTAGTGTGACCCCCTCTCTCTGATTGTCCTAGTGTGACCCCCCTCTCTGATTGTCCTAGTGTGACCCCCTCTCTGATTGTCTAGTGTGACCCCCTCCCTCTCTGATTGTCCTAGTGTAGGCCCCCTCCTCTCTGATTGTCCTAGTGTGACCCCCTCCCTCTCTGATTGTCCTAGTGTGACCCCCCCTCTCTGATTGTCCTAGTGCTTGACCCCCCTCCCTCTAAGATTGTCCGAGTGTGACCCCACCTCTCTGATTGTCCTAGTGTGACCCCCCTCCTCTGATTGTCTAGTGTGAACCCCCCACCTCTCTGATTGTCCTAGTGTGACCCCCCCCCTCTCAGATTGTCCTAGTGTGACCCCCCCTCCCTCTCTGATTGCCCTAGTGTGACCCCCCTCTCTGATTGTCCTAGTGTGACCCCCCTCTCTGATTGTCTAGTGGCAGCCCCCTCTGGATTGTCCCTAGTGTGACCCCCTCTCTGATTGTCCTAGTGTGACCCCCTCTCAGATTGTTCTAGTGTGACCCCCCTCTCTGATTGTCCTAGTGTGACCCCCCCTCTGGTCCTAGTGTGACCCCCTCTCTGATTGTCCTAGTGTGACCCCCCCTCTCAGATTGTTCTAGTGTGACCCCCCTCTCTGATTGTCCTAGACCCCCCTCTCAGATTGTCCTAGTGTGACCCCCCCTCAGATTGTCCTAGTGTGACCCCCCTCTCAGATTGTCCTAGTGTGACCCCCTCCCCTCTCAGATTGTCCTAGTGTGACCCCCCTCTCAGATTGTCCTAGTGTGACCCCCTCCCCTCTCAGATTGTCTAGTGTGACCCCCTCCCCCCTCTCAGATTGTCCTAGTGTGACCCCCCTCTCTGATTGTCCCTAGTGTGACCCCCCCCTCTCAGATTGTCCTAGTGTGACCCCCCTCTC
>NW_025755509.1:0-7677 GCF_021184085.1 Oncorhynchus gorbuscha
TCTCCCTCTCCCCAGCCTCCCTCTCTCCTCTCCAGCCTCCCTCTCCCCAGCCTCCCTCTCCCCAGTCTCCCTCTCCCCAGTCTCCCTCTCCCCAGTCTCCCTCTCCACTCCAGTCTCCCTCTCCCCAGTCTCCCCTCTCCCCAGTCTCCTCTCCCAGTCTCCCTCTCCCCAGTCTCCCTCTCCCCAGTCTCCCTCTCCCTCAGCCTCCCTCTCTCCCAGTCTCCCTCTCCCCAGTCTCCCTCTCCTCAGCCTCCCTCTCCCCAGCCTCCCTCTCCCCAGTCCTCCCTCTCCCTCCAGTCTCCCTCTCCCCAGTCTCCCTCTCCCCAGTCTCCCTCTCTCCAGTCTCCCTCTCCCCAGTCTCCCTCTCCCCAGTCTCCCTCTCCCCAGTCTCCCTCTCCCCAGCTCTCCCTCTCCCCAGTCTCCCTCTCCCCAGTCTCCCTCTCCCCAGTCTCCCTCTCCCCAGTCTCTCCTCTCCCAGGTCTCCTCCCTCTGCTCCCTCCCCCCAGCCTCCCTCTCCCCAGTCCTCCCTCTCCCCAGTCCTCCCCATCTCCTCTCCCGCAGCCCCCTCTCCCTCTCCCTCAGTCTCCCTCTCCCAGTCTCCCTCTCCCCAGTCTCCTCTCCCTCCAGTCTCCTTCTCCCCAGCCTCCCTCTCCCCAGTCTCCCTCCTCCCCAGCCTCCCTCTCCCCAGTCCTCCCTCTCCCCAGTCTCCCTCTCTCCCAGTCTCCCTCTCCCCAGTCTCCCTCTCCCCAGTTTCCTCTCCCCAGTCTCCCTCTCCCCAGTCTCCCTCTCCCCAGTTTCCCTCTCCCCAGTCTCCCTCTCCCCAGTCCTCCCTCTCCCCCAGTCTCCCTCTCCCCCAGTCTCCCTCTCCCCAGTCTCCCTCTCTCCCAGCCTCCCTCTCCCCAGTCTCCCTCTCCCCAGCCTCCCTCTCCCCAGCCTCCCTCTCCCCAGATCTCCCTCTCCCCAGCCTCCCTCTCCCCAGTCTCCCTCTCCCCAGCCTCCCTCTCCCAGTCTCCCTCTCCCCAGTCTCCCCCTCTCCCCAGTCTCCCTCTCCCCAGTCTCCTCTCCCTCTCCCCAGCCTCCTCTCCCCAGTCTCCTCCCTCTCCCCAGCCTCCCTCTCCCCAGCCTCCCTCTCCCCAGTCTCCCTCTCCCCAGTCTCCCTCTCCCCAGTCTCCCTCTCCCCAGTTTCCCTCTCACCAGTCTCCCTCTCCGCCAGCCTCCCTCTCCCCAGTCTCCCTCTCCCCAGTCTCCCTCTCCCCAGTCTCCCTCTCCCCAGCCTCCCTCTCCCCAGTCTCCCTCTCCCCAGCCTCCCTCTCCCCAGCCTCCCTCTCCCCAGCTCTCTCTACTCTCCCCTCAGTCTCCCTCTCTCCCCAGCCTCCCTCTCCCAGTCTCCCTCTCCCCAGTCTCCCTCTCCCCAGTCTCCCTCTCCCCAGCCTCCCTCTCCCCAGTCTCCTCTCTCCCCAGTCTCCCTCTCCCCAGTCTCCTCTCCCTCTCCCCAGCCTCCCTCTCCCCAGTCTCACTCTCCCTCTCCCCAGCCTCCCTCTCCCCAGCCTCCCCCTCTCCCCAGCCTCCCTCTCCCCAGTCTCCCTCTCCCCAGTCTCCCTCTCCCCAGTCTCCCTCTCCCCAGTCTCCCTCTCCCAGTCTCCCTCCCCCAGTCTCCTCTCACCAGTCTCCCTCTCACCAGTCTCCCTCTCCCTAGTCTCCCTCTCCCCAGTCTCCTCTCCCCAGTCTCCCTCCCCAGTCTCCCTCTCCCCAGCCTCCCTCTCCCCAGCCTCCCTCTCCCCAGCCTCCCTCTCCCCAGCCTCCCTCTCCCCAGCCTCCCTCTCCCCAGCCTCCCTCTCCCCAGTCTCCCTCTCACTCAGTCTCCTCTCACCAGTCTCCACCTCCTCTCCCCAGCCTCCCTCTCCCCAGTCTCGTCTCTCTCCCCAGTCTCCCTCTCCCCAGTCTCCCTCTCCCCAGTCTCCCTCTCCCCAGTCTCCCTCTCCCCAGCCTCCCTCTCCCTCTCCCCAGTCTCCCTCTCCCCAGTCTCCCTCTCCCCAGTCTCCCTCTCCCCAGTCTCCCTCTCCCCAGTCTCCCTCTCCCCAGTCTCCCTCTCCCCAGCCTCCCTCTCCCCAGCCTCCCTCTCCCCAGCCTCCCTCTCCCCAGTCTCCCTCTCCCCAGTCTCCCTCTCACCCAGTCTCCCTCTCCCCAGCCTCCCTCTCCCCAGTCTCCCTCTCCCCAGCCTCCCTCTCCCCAGTCTCCCTCTCCCCAGCCTCCTCTCCCCAGTCTCCCTCTCCCCAGCCTCCCTCTCCCCAGTCTCCCTCTCCCTCAGTCTCCCTCTCCCCAGTCTCCCTCTCCCCAGTCTCCCTCTCCGCTCTCCCAGCTCCCTCTCCCAGCCTCCCTCTCCCCAGCCTCCCTCTCCCCAGCCTCCCTCTCCCCAGTCTCTCCCTCTCCCCAGTCTCCCTCTCCCCAGTTTCCCTCTCCCCAGTCTCCCTCTCCCCAGTCTCCCTCTCACCAGTCTCCCTCTCACCCAGTTTCCCTCTCCCCAGTCTCCCTCTCCCCAGCCTCCCTCTCCCCAGCCTCCCTCTCCCCAGCCTCCCTCTCACCCAGCCTCCCTCTCCCCAGCCTCCCTCTCCCCAGTCTCCCTCTCCCCAGTCTCCCTCTCACCAGTCTCCCTCTCCAGTCTCCCTCTCCCAGCCTCCCTCTCCCCAGTCTCCTCTCCCCAGCCTCCCTCTCCCCAGCCTCCCTCTCCCCAGTCTCCCTCTCCCCAGTCTCCCTCTCCCCAGTCTCCCTCTCCCCAGCCTCCTCTCCCTCTCCCCAGTCTCCTTCTCCCCAGTCTCCTCTCTCTCCAGTCTCCCTCTCCCCAGTCTCCCTCTCCCCATGTCTCAGCTCTCCCTCTCCCCAGCCCCCTCTCCCCAGCCTCCCTCTCCCCAGCCTCCCTCTCCCCAGCCTCCCTCTCCCCAGTCTCCCTCTCCCCAGTCTCCCTCTCCCCAGTCTCCCTCTCACCAGTCTCCCTCTCCCCAGCCTCCCTCTCCCCAGCCTCCTCTCCCCAGTCTCCCCTCTCCCCAGCCTCCCTCTCTGCCAGTCTCCCTCACACCCAGCCTCCCTCTCCCAGCCTCCCTCTCCCCAGCCCTCCCTCTCCCCAGTCTCCCACTCTCCCCAGTCTCCCTCTCCCCAGCCTCCCTCTCCCCAGCCTCCCTCTCCCCCAGCCTCCTCTCCCCCAGCCTCCCTCTCTCCCAGTCTCCCCCTCCCAGTTTCCCTCCCAGCCTCCCTCTCCCCAGCCTCCCTCTCCCCAGTCTCCCTCTCCCCAGTCTCCCTCTCCCCAGCCTCCCTCTCCCACAGCCTCCCTCTCCCCCCCAGCTCCTTTTCTCTTGTGTGGATAAAAAATGTTTTACACTTTATTCAATTGGAGAAGATAAAATATACCCTACGGGGTTCTTCTGTCAAATTCTACCGAATGAGGCAACCTTTCTTTTACCTATGTAGAGACACTGCAATTTCCCCTCTACATTCTCCCAAGTCCCCCTCTCCAAGTCTCCTCTCCCCAGCCTCCCTCTCCCCAGCCTCCCTCCCCAGTCTCCCTCTCCCCAGTCTCCTCTCCCCAGTCTCCTCTCTAGGTCTCCCCTCTCCCCAGCCTCCCTGTCTCCTCTCCCCAGCCTCCTGTAATACTCTCCCTCCCCAGCTCTCTCCCCTTCCATCTCCCAGTATATTTTGAATTCTCCTCACTCAGCTCTCTCCCCAGGTCTGCTCCCCCAAAACTTCTACAAATATACACAGCCTTGCTTTGAGTCTCCTCTCCTCCCAGCTCTCTCCCCAAGTCTCCTCCCTCTCTCCCCTCAATCTCCCAATGTCACCCAAGTCTCCCTCCTCCCAGCTCTCCCCAAGTCTCCTCCTCGCTCTCCCCCAAGTCTCCTCCCTCTCTCCCCAAGTCTCTCCTCTTCCCTAATTCTCCTCCCTCTCTCTCTCTCTCTCTCTCACCTGCTGGTTTTTCGTCTGATAGGCTGCTGCCGTACATGAAGCAGCCGCGTTTGGAAGCGTGGCCATGCAGGTCCACGTATTAGGCCACTCCCCTCCTGCAGGGATTGGTTCCCCGGCTATGACTGACATCTCCAGAGGTACTGATGTGGGCGTGGACTCTGAGACGCTTCTACATAATCATTCTCGCCTTCACAGCACCTTCCATCCCCCTGCCTCCTCTTCCCGGTCTCCATGGTTACCCAGGCGATCTCCTCCATAACCATGGCAATCTCTGAAGGGGCGGGGTTAGTGTCTTTATCAGCGTTCCGTGGTTGAGGCTGAGTTCCAAAGGGGTGAGTGTGGGGCAGGGCTCTGATTGGTGGGTTTGGTGCTGAGGGGAGGTGCTTGAGGTGGGTTGTAGGTGTGTGTGTTAGAGTGTGTGTTGATGTGCGTGTTGGAGTGTGTGTGTGTGTGGTGCGGTTGTGTGTGTGGTGGTAGAGCAGCAGTGTTTTAGCAGCGTAGATGGAGGTGGAGATCAGGACTAGGGTTAGATACTGTCTGTTCAGATTCACTCCTCTAGAGTCAGTCCTGGGGAGGGAGACAGTGAGAGAGGGAGACAGTGAGAGAGGGAGACATTGAGAGAAGGGAGACATTGGAGAGAGGGAGACAGTGAGAAGGGGAGACAGTGAGAGGGAGACAGTGAGAGAGGGAGCAGTGAAGAGGGGGGGACAGTGAAGGGAGACAGTGAGAGAGGGAAAAAATATAGCGCGCATTTCATCAAGAACAACTGGGAATGTTGAGCGTGTGTACCTGTAGTGTCCAGCGGCTGCCCATCCGGGTTCAGCATGGGGATGAGTTTGAAGACAAACATGTTGCCGGAGTGTGAGGCTCTGGGGTCGTCATGACGCAGAATGAGTTTAAAAAAGCCCTTAGAGACAAGCGACGAGCGAAGTGTTCACTCGGTACCGACTACTGAGGAAAAACACCTGCACACACAGACACTATGATCAATAGACGAGTCTGATGCAGAGACCTTACTGATTAAACATCACCCTGTGGTCAGGGTGTGTGTGCATTTTGTGACTGTGTGCGTGACTGTGATGCGTGACTGTGTGCGTGACCGTGTGCGTGACCGTGTGCGTGACAGCGTGCGTGACTGTGTGCGTGACTGTGTGCGGGTGGGTTACCTGTTTGCCAGTGAAGCGATGAGGTCGTGGGGTCTCTGCATCAGGAAACAGTTTGTCCAGGCGGTGTTCTCTCTCTTCCTGCATGCCGAGACAGCTGGTGACCGTCAGCAGATCCACTCTGTTACCATCCAGAGAGTGACACAACACCTCCCTGTGGAAGTATACACTGTCACCACACCTGGAGGGGGAGAGAGATGAATAGACAGACTACAAATTACAATTGGCTAAACTTAAAAACTCTGTAACATCATCCTCGGCTCTGGCATCTTCCCCCATATTTGGAACCAATGACTGAGCACCTCAAACCACAAAAGTGGAGACAAATTTGACCTCAATAACTACTGTGGGAGAAGCGTCAACAGCAACCTCGGGAAATCCTCTGCATTATCATTAACACCAAACTCGTACATTTCCTCAGTGAAAACAATGTACTTATCAAATGAGTCTTTTTACCAAATTACCATAAGTCAGACCATGTATTCACCCTGCACACATAATTGACAAACAAACAAACCAAAACAAAGGCAAAGCCTTCTCATGCTTTGTTGATTTCAAAAACGCCTCGACTCAGTTTGGCATGAGGCATTTGGCTATTCAAATTGATGGAAAGTGGTGTTGGGGGTAAACATACGACATTATAAAATCCATGTACACAAACAACAAGTGTGCGGTTAAAATTGGCAAAAAACACACACATTTCTTCCCATACGGCCGTGTGGTGAGACAGGGATGCAGCGCTTAAGCCCCCACCTTCTTCAACATACAGTATATATCAACGACCATGAGGCACTAGAATGTCTGCCTGACCTCGGCCTCACCCTACTAGAATCTGAAGTCAAATGCCTTACTGTTTGCTGATGATCCGGTGTTTCTGGCCCCAACCAAGGAGGGCCCTACAGCAGCACTCCAAATCTTCTGCACAAATTCTGCCAGACCTGGGCCTGACAGTAAAACAAAATAATTATGTTCCAAAAAGGTCCAGTCGCCAGGACCACAAATAACAAATTCCATCTGTGACACCGTTGCCTTAGAGTACACAAAACAACCGATGCATACCTCAGCCTAAACATCATTAACTTACAAAGCTGTGAACGATCTGAGAGACAAGGCAAAAAATAGCCTCCTATGCCATCAAAAGGAACATAAAATTCGACACACCAATTAGATCTGCCTAAAAACACTTGAATCAGTCATAGAACCCATTGCCCTTTATGGTTATGAGGTCTGGGGTCCGTCACCAACCAAGAATTCCCAAAAGGACAAACACCAAATTGAGTTTTCATGCAATTTCTTATTCTATATACACCGTAGAACACTAAATAATGCCTGCAGAGCAGAATTAGGCCGATACCCGGGCTAATTATCAACATCCAGAAAAGAAAGTTAAATTCTACAACCACCTAAAAGGGAGCGATTCCCAAACCTTCCCACAACAAAGCCTTCACCTACAGAGAGATGAACCTGGAGAAGAGTCCCCTAATGCAAGCTGGGATCCTGGGGCTCTGTTCACAAACACCAACAGACCCCACAGAGCCCCAGGACAGCAGCAATTAGACCCAACCAAATCAAAAGAAAAACAAAACACATCTGAAAGAATTAACAAAAAAAAACAGTGCAAACTAGAATGCTGTTTGGCCCTAAATGAGTACACAGTGGTAGAATACATAACCCCTGTGGCTGACCCATACTTAAAGAAAGCTTTGACTCATGCAGACTCAGTGAGCAAAGCCCTGCTATTGAGAAAGGATTGCGTAGGCAGACCTGGCTCTCAGAAGATGTGCACACTGTGCACTGCCCCTAGAAATGAAGTGGAGACTGGGCTGCATTTCCTAAACTCCTGACAAATGGCAAGCCATATTAGAACCCACATATTTCCCTCGAATTACACAGATCCTTTAAGAATTTTAAAACAAATCCATTTTGATAAACTCCCATATCTACTGGGTAGGAATTCCACAGTGTTCCATCACAGCAGCAAGATTTGTGACCTGTTGCCACGAGAAAAGGGAAACCAGTGAAGAACTGTCATGCAGGTGAAAGAGGACCCAAAAGCGACTTAACAGAAACAGAGTTTATTCCAAGTCCAAACAGGGAATAACTGAAATCCTCTAGTCTGTAGAGGAATAACAGGAGAAGCGGCCACAGACTGCAGGTCGCCTCGGTAGGCGAGGTCAGAAGGACAGAGACACCTGCTCACACGCAGCATCTGATGAAGGCAAAAACACGACAGGACAGGGCGATACACAATCACAGCACGGTGAATTCTAAACAAGGAACCGACAGGACAGGAACGGAACACAAAGGAATAAATAGGGACTCTAATCAGGGGAAAGGATCGGGAACAGGTGTGGGAAGACTAAATGATGATTAGGGGAATAGGAACAGCTGGGAGCAGGAACGGAACGATAGAGAGAAGAGAGAGCGAGAGAGTGAGAGAGGGAGGGGGAGAGAGAGGGATAGAAAGAGGGAAAGAACCAAATAAGACCAGCAGAGGGAAACGAATAGAATGGGGAGCACAGGGACAAGACATGATAATAAATGACAAACATGACAGAAC